>NW_026555404.1:0-83008 GCF_029017545.1 Prosopis cineraria
TAATATGATAATTGGCATATGAAAAAGTTAGTTTGGCTTGAGATGTGATCACGTTTTTAGAATCCAACCAGATGTTAAAGTGAAAAAGGTCCAATGAATTTCTATTTTTTTTATTTAATCAGACTGATAATTGAATCAATAACGTTATAATAAATAAACAATATTATTAAATGGATTATAATATATATATGGTTAAAGTATAAATTTATTTTAAAACTTTTACTCTAGCTTGGGATCCTAACATAATTTTTGAAGCAATGCTGCTCTTAATCTTTCAGGAATGTGGCAAAGTTGACCAATTGTCAAATTAGAGTCACGTCGTTGACCGTTAATTTATTAGTTTTGATCGACGGAATCAGATGTGCATCTTTTATCTCTTGAATAGACTTACATGTGGCAAAAACAATGGCTGTCTGACATGGATTACATGGATTATTGTGATCTGCCATTAAAAAGACCACCAATATCACCAACCACCCTCAACCTGCGTTCAATTGTTTAGATAGACTAAAGCAGGAGCGAAATGGTTGAGCGACTTCCTTAAAGGCATGGCGGAATTGACATCCTCTCGAATGACGGGATCAAGAAAGAGGCTTGCATTAATAGAGTACGGAAACCTAAGAAGGTATTGCCATTATAGTTAGTGTAACATCCTAAATTTTAATTTAAATTTTGAGTGTCTAAGAATAGTAAATTGATCAAATAAGATACTTATGAGATTAATAATGTTTAAGGGATACTAATAAAGTTATTGGACATTTGAATAGCCTTTAAATTGTGTTAAGATGGTGTGTAAGGATCAACAAGGCTCAAATGAGAGGATAAAATGGCATAAGGCACTTGCGATGTTATGTGCCACAACGCACGCACATTGCACTATGGTGCACGGCCCAAATTCAGAAATAAACTAAATGCAAAATGTTCTAATTTCAAAAGGAGAAAAGGAAAAGAAATTGAGAGAGAGGCGATGGAGGAAGGTTTGAGGGCCATTAAGGCTTGCTTCCAACATTACTTGGGAGTGTTTTGAGCTTGGAATTTACATTGGTAAGCTTCTTATTCTCTCCTTTCTCTTTTATACAAATTTTTAGTAGATGTGGGTGTGGTGAGGTTTAATTTAGTTTTTTCTTAGATTTAGACCAAACCCATTGCTTTAGATAAGATTTTGGAGAGTTAAATCAAACTTTTAAACCTAAGTTTATGAATTGTGTAGTGATTTGAAATTTTTGGTTAGGGTTTGGATGGACCCTAAATGAAATTTGGGAGTTTTGAAATAATGTAGATAAAGGATTAATGTATTAGGTGTGTTTAGTTGTCAAATGGAATAAATGGAGTGTGTTGGAGGTATTGATAGTATTATATGGGATCTTGGGTATAATAGGTATTTAGGGTTAATTGTAGTGATAATGATGGTATTGTTAATCATGTAGATTAGATATTTGCTTGAGTATTGTTACGTGTGTGGACTTGTGGAGCATATATTTAGACTATGGTAACCCTTTGTTGTGATAAAAGGATTGAGGTAACAAAATAATTTACTCTATTTGATTAAATATTTAACTTTGTGAGTAGTAAATGTAATGTGTATTTGCATACCTGTGTTTGGAAGTGTTGCATATTACAAAATGAGGATGTTGTGCATAGAAAATGACTTTTAAAAACACTAAATTTATGAAAGCAGTTATATGTGTAATTGATGGTTTAGATGCAAATATGTAAATTTCATAAAAAAATGAGTATGATCATGATAGGGGGTGGAAGTTTGCCTGTAAGAAGGAGTAGTGGAAGTCCATATGGCATCTCCTTAGGGGCCTAATAAGATACGGCATTGGAGATTATCTCCTCAGTATTCATGTGGGAGTATGGTGTTGTGAAAAATTTATGCTCCTTAGCATCACTGTAATGCAGTATTAGGGTAATGACACCCTAAATCGTGTGTCATAAGGAGAAACTATAGTTCAGAAGTGGGATATGACACCTTTGACTAGGTGATTCTCTACTACTAAAGATAAGCTCGAGCTATTGTGTATGTGTGTTTGGTCAAATAGAGCCTTTAGTTTTAGTCAAGGTGATATAGAGGCTCAAATGGTAGAATGATTATGCTAAAGTGAAAATGATCTATGATTGTGGAAACGTATATGTTTAAATATGCTAAATAGGTGTTTTTACATATATGAGCTTTACTTTCTTATAGTTGTGCATATTAATTGATAGTTGTAAAATTAATATTACTGAGATATTTATCTCATTTCGTAGTTACAATTTTACAAATGAGGGCTCCAATAAGGGCAAAGAGAAGGAAGGACTATTGAGGATTGAAGAGCTTTATCTGTAAAACTCTTCCTTTTATGTTTTGGTATTATAAACAAATAGCTTATGAATCTATGCCAACTCAGGATCACTCATTTTTTGTATTCACTTGCATAAGACTTGTGGTGTATGAGTATGTATCTTGACCTAGATAATATATTTATATTGAAAATTGTTGTGAAAGGTCAAGATATTAGTGTAAGTGGCTTATTTGTGTGTGTTTATGTGTTAGATTGGCCAAAATGATAATTATGGTGAATTATAGACAACCTTTGAATTCATTATGGAATTGGGGTTTTGATGGTCAATTTGTATTTGGATTATTGATGTGCTGATGTTAATTAGTCTATTAGGTGGTTTGTGGTCTATTTGAGTCGGTTTCAAGTGTTTCTAAGATTATTAGCACTAAGTTGTGGATGTTGGACACCTTTTGTGTGTGTTTTGATTTGAAAATGGATTAAATTGGATTATGATGTCCTACTTTATATGGATAAGTGTTTGGGTGTGAGAATAGATAGAGAGCTCGAAAAGCAATGTGTAGACACTTGAATTGCTTAAATCGAATGTTGGATGAAGAAGAAACAGCGTGCTCCAAAAGTTTGTCCTGGAATGCTTGTCATAATAGATGTTTGCTATCATGATAGAAAAATGCACTGTGGCGCACTACACAGAGGGAAATGAGGTCTCTTTGTACCATCCACAGTGGCAGGTGACACCTGAACCATGGCGGTTGGGCCTTTTCTGGAAATTTTCTAGATTTGTCTCTTGTTGCAATTAGTGATGATTTGGGTTCTATACTTCCGCTACCATATTTAATTTGTTTTTAATCATAGTTTGAGCTCAAACGTATTTTAAAAAGGGTTTCTTGAGATTTTATATTTTAACCTATTTTTTTTCCTTTAAACCCTTGTGTTGTGATAACCTTATTTAGGAAATTTTATCATTCATGTTTATTACAACGATGTGTTTAGAGTATTGTTTTGGTAATATCAAGGTGGATATTACTGTTTACTTGCTCCTCAATGGATTTTGTGCAGTGAGAAGAAGCTTTTATCATTGCTTCATAACATCATATATTTTAATCATTAATTTAAGCATACATTGATTTAAGGATAGTTAGAAATGACTAATAGGCTTATTAGATTTTGTTTACAACCTTTAGATCAAGCCAGGGTTTGTATTGAGCTGTTTGGGCCTAATGTAGGACCTTAAGGTGAATTGGCCTTCTCTATACCATTCATTATGGGGGATGGCTTGAATTAGAAATAAATAAGATAGATCAGGTATTCAAAAGCAAAAGAAAAGGAAGGAAGAACGAGGGATCTCTGTTTGGGCTCTTCTAAGGCTTTGTCTATATGCAATTTTGATGGGATTAGAGTTCTAAAACACAAGGTTAGCCTCTCCTATCATTCTCCTTCCTTTCTACTCCATTTTAAGTTAGGGTTTGCAAAGGAGATGGTTGATTTTTTTTGATCTTAGGGCTTGGGTCCAAATCTATTAATCTAAATGGGTCTAATAGGAATTATTAAGTTTTCTATACCAAGGTTTGGTGATTTTATACTTTTATATGCATGGGGTCTTAGGTTTTGGACAAACCCTAAACATTTAAGTAATGGACCTTGAATTGTTTGGAGCTGCTTTGTAAAAGGTAATATTAAACCTAATGGGGGAGTTAAATGAAATTAATGGGAGATAATGTACCTATTAGTTGTAAGAAAATCCAAGAGGTTGGGATTTTGGGTTAATTATGTGAGAATTAAAGTGTTGGAAATGGATGTTTAGTGATGTTTCTTATTGTTAAATTGTAGATTAACTACATCGTGCAACATTTGAGCTTGGGTATAGCTTGATAAGCAAGTTGTGTGATGAGTAACCTTTGGTATCCTAAAGGTTAAAGGTATTAAGAGGATCTAATTCATTGTGATTTTCTCGTTAATTTTTATGGATGTTTGTGAAACATGAAAATATATTTTCTATATAACTCAACGAATATATTGTTTTTTATTTTGAAAATATGCAAGTATGGCTTTGTGTATTAATAAAATAATAGAAAATATTGAAATGATGACTATTTTCAAATAATGACCTAAACTTCATGAGATTAAGAAAGACCTTGATAAATGTAAGTATGACGACAATGAGATATGCCATGTATTGATAAGGGTGATTTTATTGGCATGATCACAATGATAGCGAGAGTTCATCTTAGTGGAGAATAGTGATTTAAATCCATGTGAATCACACCAATACTATAAGGCCTCAATGTTTGGTCCTTAATTTATACCCTTATACCCCACCTAGTGAAGGTGGTAATAGGGGTCATCCTTAAACCCCAACCAGCAAAGTTGGTAACAGGGATTTGTGACACCCTTGACTTTGAGAAGGGAAAATTCATAGTTTGAGAATGAGTATATGGTTTTAGTTGGATCACCTCTCATGATTAAAGAACTTGGACTAGCCTAATTACATAGGTCTAGCTCTTAATTATTTTGTAGCTTATGGATTGGTGGAGGTCTTAAGGGAGATTAATGATCATGCATAGTATTTTTTTTGTTATTAATGATGATATGTTTTGTTAAATGCCCACTTTGCATGCCTTTAATTGATTGACTTGTATGTGCATGATTTAGAGAACACTAGTTCCTAAGTAATTATACTTATCCCTCATTTAACATTGTATACGTACTAGCTCCAGACAAGGAAAAAGGGAATGATTGAGGCATAGGATATTAATCCTTTTGTAATGACTCCTACTGTTTTCAAATTTATATGCATAATTCAATATGGTATTTCCAACTAGGTTGATTTTTTATTATACTTGTACCATATGCATATTGATTGGTTGCATTTGGGCTCATGGTTATATGTGTTGAGAATTTGTATATTTGAAATGGGCCAAAATGTTTGTGCAAGTTTGAATTTGATCGTTTTAATGCATGTAAATGCTTATATTGGAAAATTGTTATTAGAAACCTTCCTTTGGGATTTTGTCAAAAATAAGGTTGAGAGTTAAAAATATGATATGTGCAGTAACTACATGATATGGTGTATTAAATAGGTTGTCCTATATCATTTGAGTGTGGTCTAGGTGTTGATTTAGGCTTTTGTCACTTAGGGTGGAGTTTGGACACCTTAGAAGTGGTTATATGTAAAAATAAGGTTATTTTTGTTTTGGGGGTGTCCAATTTTGTGGTCTGGTATTATTTGAAAATGAAACCAATGTCATTAGTTTGCTAATTGAATGAGTTTTCTGTAAACACCTAGATTACCTTAATTGGATCTTAGATAGAGATTTAGGGTGGGCTAAAAGTTTGATCCTTAGATCTATTATGACAACAAGTTACAGTCATGAGTTCTGTGTAATATGCTACGATAGATGGTGCTTTATTGTGGTACATGTCATAGAAGATTTAAGCCGCAACTAATAAATGGCTTAGCTACGGCGAATGACCTCTGAGTCATCAAATGTAGTGCAAGTGAGCCAATTTTTGAGAAAATGATGTTTTAAATCTTTTAAAAGTAATTTTTGATAACAAGTGATATCACGTGCTTTCAAATGCTTTCAAACTTTGAAATTTACTTATTTTCTTGCTTTGGAAATCTAGTTATTGTGAAACTTAAGACCTAGATTTATAAATGTATTTATATTAAATTATGAGTTTTAATTTATTCTACCATAGTAGTATCTTTGCTATCATGGTAGTGGTCATTTTTATATTTGGGTTAGAGTACAAATATATCCCTGATGTTTTTTCTAAGGTGCAATTGATATCTTAAAGTATTTAAAGACACAATATTGCCCCCATGTTTTCCAAAATCACACAAATCTACCTTATTGTGACTGAGGTATTACTTTGATCATTAAGTGAAAGTTTTGACCATCAATCTCATATCTGGCTGCTATATCACTTGCCATGTCAGATCTTTTCCTCTATCATGCTAGTCCAAGCATAAGAAATCCATAGTGTTTGCACCTCTGATATCTTTGAATTATAGCATAATTTCCTAGACTTACATAGCAAATAAACAACAAATAAATCATAAAGAAATAGAGAACTAGACAATAGTAGATAAGCTCAATATGATGCAGATATTTAAAAAAGAAAAATAATTCTAGAAATACAAAGAAATGGCCCAAGAGAAGCAGAAGTAAGAGAGATTCCATAACTTTCTAATCAAAAGATTAAAAAAAGACATCCAGATGAGTGCTTAAAGCTCAACTAGTTAGAAACAAGAATTGGATTATCATCATCTCTGCCATCATTCAAGAACATCCAAATCCTACCCCTGAATATTTAGATAATATCTAAAGACTAAAAAATGAGCAAGTTAATTCCAATTAATAATGAAACCCAAGAGAAGTAGAGACTGTAACCTCCCTGAGGTTAAATCACAAATTAACTCCAAATCATAGTTATCTGAAGTTTTAAAAGAAGAATTTCTCAAAAATCATTTCACAGGAATCCCAATTTGTCATTTCAAATCCCATACATAAATTTAAGAATTTCAAATTAGAGTTTTAAAAACAAAGCAAAAGCTTGGAAGACAATGGGACCTAAATAATGAGTTTTTAAACTCAAAACAGATTTTCACATAGAATTTGACACGTGCGCCGTAAGTTACGGCTCGTGCGCCACAGCATGTCTTCTCTATGCCATGCGCCACGGCATGAGGTGCCATGTGCCACGATGCATTGCATGAAATTTGATAGATTAGTGTTGTTATTTGACAATATAGGGAGTAAACTTCCGACTTGTCCCAAATCTTCATCTGATGTTCGATTGAGGTGGTTTCAGTGTCTACATGAAGCTTTCTCCTAGCTCTAGCTAATGGCACCTGTTTCATACTCAAATTCATTTTCTATCAAAAGTTAGATACTAAAACCCATTTTGATATATTTTCACAAAATTTCCCCAACTTAGGTCTCCCAAGTCAACCACACATGCCAAGAGCCTACACCAACCCTCCGACCATACTCAATGGACTTTTATGGACTCGTGCAACACACCACACACAACAAAAAACACTTATTTCACAAAATCACTACTCAACCCTAATTTTCACAAAACATAGAAGGGAAGGAAAAGTTGCACAAAATCAACCATTTCATTCATATTTCTCAAAAATATATATGTTCAGACTTGCACAAATATTTTGGCCCTATCCTCTAGTTCACAACAAAAACTCACTATCCCAGGGCACAAAATACACTAGTTAAACACAAAATCATACAAGTAGTACACCAATCATGACAATTAGTCCTAGTTGACAATTACATTAACAAATGAAAACAACTAAAGAAAGGCATAAACAGGATTTACTCCACAAATCCTAAGCCTTTGTATGTTTTCCTCTACTCGGATTCGATAAACTAGTCCTTAAAAATATTGAGAATTGAGGGGTGAGTACAGCCACTCAGTAACCAAGTTTTACTTAACCCTTACAATTACATATTAATTGTAAATAGATGCAAATAGGCACATAACACATATATCACATAGTATTGGCCACGATTTACAAAACTAACAACTATATGATCGGGCTTGACGCAAAACACTATATCATGTTATTTTCAAAAAAAACATAACTTAGGGTCGCAAAAATAACAACCATGTGCCCTTAATACGTGACGGACCATAAGCCTAACAACCATATAACCGGACTTATATGCATGATCATATGCTAATATTATATCCTCCTGTTACCTCCAACATGAAGCCGGTGGCTATCACGTGGCTACATCCTTCACGGACTAACCCAACCTTTCACTTGTGAGGAGCTACCGGGCTAGAGTTAACTTACTCACTTATATAATCTGGTTTCTCCCAATACTAACAACTATGGGGTGTCATACCCCTAATCTAGTCTTCTCATGAATCGATAGAGACTAGTTAAGTTTAAGTCCTTTGTAGAATAAGTGAGATAGTCTCGAATCAACCATGAGACAAGGGCTACCTCTCGATTCCAACGGTCGATGCCAAGGCTAGTTCTCGATTCCAACGGTCGATACCAGGGCTAGTTCTCAATTCCAACGGTCACTGCCAATAACATATGGATTTCAACCAATCTACTCCTGTCCCTAGAAAAAACTCTCATCAATAATCATGCTATGCACATTTTACACATAATATGCATTTTAACAATCTTTTCTCAACACATGAACTCATATAACACAATTGCTCTACATTTTAATAATATTTCATCACAATTCTCCAACCCTATTCATAATTCACAATTACTTTCATAAAACATCAAGGGTGGTGGAAATTAAGGTTTTCTTTCAAAAGAAACGATTTTACAATCACACACTTGCCAACATGCATCATCAAATAAATCATAAAACATATTTTATAACACAATTAACATACAATTATAAAAATTATATTTTCCCTGATTACCTTAAACCTTTGAGAGGTCAAAGGTTTACCCTCACTAATATCAACTTCCCCAAGCTTTAACGAGCTTGAATGGTGCCAAGACGAACCTATCTACAAACCATATCACAAGGATATCATTATCATCTAGCTCTTTAAGCTTTATCAATATAAAACTCCTCATACACTATTTTAGCAACTCATAACCACTACCTATTTATACCTAATGGGCTCATTAGATTCCATGAATGCATATTATCATTAATAATATCTCAAACAATCATTAATGCATATTAACCTCTCCCAACTACCTCATAAATACCAATTTCAGATAGTAAATACTCCCATAGACCAACCATTTCTAAAATCATCAATGTGATGTTCCAATACATTAAATCACTCTCATTAATCTCATTTTAACCAATAGAATTGAACCCATACTCTTATGGACCGAAAATCCATCTCCCAACTCAAACCTTATCATAAATAATCATAAATGAGAGAGAGAAAGGAAGAAGAAGGCACTATAATCTTACCTTGGGTGTTTGAGAACTTCAATCTATCAATAATGGGACCAAATATCATGCCCTAGCAGGGCCAAAACCAAAAACTTCATTCTCCTCCTCTTTCTCTCTTTTATTTTCGTGCAGATCACAAGCTAATTTATCTAATTTTTAGACATACGCCGTGGCGCACACTACCCTCTACCGCGGTGCATGGTACAAAAGAGCCCGTTACATTTAAATTGTGTCCATGCATTGTAATAGACCAACCACGTGCTGCAGTGTGTGGCACAAAACACAACTCTTCACCTTTTCATCCTCTTTTGTTGCCCAAGTGGCCCGCCATCGATTCGGACCCACTTCTAAGGCTGAAATTACAACAATTATACTAAATTAAGCCCCTCTAGCCACACACCTTCTTAACTCACTAACTACCTTAATTAAGTTAATAAATCAAGGTTAAAATTTTTCAGATGTTACAGAGACAAAGCACTTGAAAACATCATATCAAATCTAATGAAATAAAAGAGAAGCATATATGAAGTAATAGAACAAGCAAAGACCAATACCTTCTCCTCCTTGTAAGGGAACTTGAAGAAGAAAAAGATTGAAACTAATGCAAGAAAAAATTGGCAAGAATTAATAAGTGAATTGGCAATACTTACCGAAGCACGACCACACTATGAATTATAAACATGTTGTAGCATTCCTTCGCTTGGTTTGGTTTGTATATCCCTCCCTCTCAACCATTCTCTTCCTCTCTCTACTTACCCTTATACCATCAAATGCTTTTTACTTTGTAAAGAAAAAAGGAGAGAGAGATAGCACTATCTCAATGGGTGTTGCTCACTACAAGTTCACAAGTCATAGCAAGTAATATAATGAAAGTAAAGTATCGTTCCCTCAAAAATTTATTTAAAAACAATGATAAAAAAGATTAAGTGAGTTCAATTAAGTTGAGCCAAATATAATTAGGCAAAAATGATTTTGAAACTAAATTAACACTAGAAAATAAAGAAAACAAATTGGTTCACAAGCTTCAAACACAAATTTGGACCTAGGATTATTTATCCCCCTTATATCTCATAACACCAAAATCACCTCCTCTCCTAAATGATTTTAATAAAAATAAGTACTAACCTAGGGTTTTAAAAACACTTGGACAAGCTCTCTAAAGTCATGAACAAGTGTTTAGTTAAATTAATTGCCTAATCTCTTGTTACAATTAATAAAACTCAATTTTTAGCTCCAACCCTAATGTGGCTATGCAAGGTTAATAAGTATATCTCTATCTTACTAGTAAAACCATCCATTTAACATGCAAATATCAAGTTCTTGTACTATTTTACCTAAGTTCTACACTGAACCTAGCCTTCTCAAGCATCAATTAAGTAAAGCCAACATCTAAATGGTGGCTAATCACTTAGAAGCATTAAGAAAAGAGTAAAATAAACGCATATATATCATTAATCACAAAAAGAGAGGAGGAACATAGTGTTAATCCATACAAGGGTTCTAAATAACCCTAGAACAAAGCGTTTAGCTACCCATAATTATTTAAAAGATATAAATACATAAATATTTGGACCCATATCATAATATAAGATAGGAAAGGAAAGAGGAACAAAGAAACCGAAGAAAACAAGCGTCAAATGTCTTCAAAACTCTATTTTCTTAGACCTAATTCTTTCAATGCCTAAACCCTAGCACACAAAGCTCTACATGGTTGTTTAAAGTTTGAAGAATGCATTTTAGATTGAGCTCTTAACATACATATGTCCTAGCCAACCAATTTTTGATAAATAAAATGTAGCATTTTTCTGACAGTGGCAAAAATGCGAACAAAAGTCATGACTTTCTAATGACTTTGGCATTTTTGAATTGTTTTCACAATTAATGAAATTTCTCCCTTTTGCACTTGATTTCTTCATCCAAAAGACTTCCAAAAACATCAACAAAACTCCAGAAATGCATCTAATTAAATCTTCAACTAAAATAATACAAAATTAGGCCAACAAAATCAAAATAAGGCTAAGAATATAAACATAAAACAAAATGCATATTTTCTAATTTGGATAATGAAAATATATACAATTGAGCCAAAATGGATTATAATGTAAGGAAAATGTGATGAAATGACATGAAATTCTAAATGTTAACAATGGGCATAATAAGATTTTGTACTGATTCAATCAGGAGAGTAGCATTGCTCTAATGCTAATTCCAATTAACAATAAAACCTTAATTGAAGAAATTGAATAGGGAACCCTTAGTTGAAAAAGAAAATCAAAATCAAATCAAAATCAAAATCCAAGAAACAATCTAAAGCCCAAGAATTGTTATATTGTGAGGACCCAAGAATTTGAAATCCAAGAATATGAAATCAAATTTGAAACCCAAGAAAGCAATCGATCCATGCTTATGAGGATGCAGTCAACTTGATGGTTGCTAGGCTCCATTGATGGTATGGTGAAGATGTGTAGAAAACCCACCTATTAGATCATCACAAACTGATGCAAGAAACCCTTATTCCCAAAAAAAATCCCAAGGGTCTGCAATTTGTCGTTCTCTTGCTCAAGATGGAGAGAGATAGAGAAAGGAGGAGGATGAGGAGGTTGGATCTAAGGTAAGATGAGGAAGAAGAAAGGACATACAGTGAGGTAGGATGAGGAAGAAGAAGATCTGACAAGGCAAGTGAGATATGAGATTGATTATCAAAATGCTACACTTTATAGTCAAAGTAATGCCTCAGTCATAGCAAGGTGGCTTTGAAAAAGTTCAGATAAAATTATGCCTTTAAATACTTTAAAATACTAATTGCACCTAAAAGAATATCAAAGATAGATTTGTACTTTAACCCTTTATATTTTAATTGGTAAGTTAAATTTTATTAATCATAGTAGACTTTCAAATTCAGTTTTTACCTTTCTACTATGGTTAATTACTTTTATAACTATGAATAATATATATATATATATATATATCATGATATGGCATTTAGGATAGGTTATTCCTTAATTACCATGGTAGATTATAATTTATATGGTTATGTATGTATAGTAATTTGGTGACATTACATGCCTACAGTCAATGGGTTTGTCTCTTCTTGTCTCTCCTTCTTTTTTGCTAGGGTTCCCTTTCTCTCCTCCTTCTTTCAGTTACCTTGTCATTTTTTATTTTTCTTCAACTAGCAACGTTGCTTGCTTGATTATTTTAGGGAAGTTGTGGGTTTTTCTTGTGGCATATGGTAAGATAGATTAGAGGGCGGAAGGTGTAATTAATGAGCTGCTTGGGCATATGGAGAGGTTTGAGCATGGAAGAGATGAAGGATGATAGTGCAAGTTAAGGTTGATGCTATATATATAGAGATTAAGATGCAAAAGAGGTTGAAGAAGTCCTTGACTGTGGTAATGTCAAGTGTGGTGGTGTCTTGGTTGTTTTTTTTTATTACAAAAGTGCATAGGATGTAATTTTAGTGTTTATTAGGCCTTGTATCTTGGACCTTTTGGTTTATATCTCTAATGTTTTGTTATTTAGTAAAATTGCAAGGTTGGAGTTGATGTAATATTTTGGATGAAACTGAATATGATGTCTCTATTTTTGATTTATTTAGGCATATAGCCTCTGTCTCAGGTTGTCTCTAATTTGAGAAAGAGATGTGTGATTTGCATTTTAGGTCGACAAAATATTTGCACACTTATTGGCACTATATAGCCATTTTTCTATAATTTGAGGAAGAAAAAAAACTAATAATTGGACATACATATTGGCACTGCATGGCCAATCCAAAAGGTACATTTAATTAACATCCAAACAAGTGTTACATTCATATCAATATCAACCAATTTTTTTGGCACAAAACAAAAGATACAAGTTAGACAAATATATTGGCACCATATGGCCGAGGCAAAAGTTGTGAGGTGGTTACATTGTGTTCACCCCTCGAAGTTAGGCCTAATGTAATAAATGACATATTAGAAGGACATGGTACATTGGTTCCATTTATGACTGTAATAGGGCAAGTCCCTTCTTAACTTGTGGTACCTTATAACTTACTTATCCTTATTTCTCTCTTATTGAGGATAGGAAATTAAGTCTTAGGATCTGTATAATGGTAAAGATACTTTATTGTATTTCATTCTTCAATAACTACTTCTGAAGACATCTTAGGTTGCATATAACAATAGTGCAACTTAATAATTTAATATTGAATTTTCAAGTTATAAACAAAGCACAAATTTTACAAGCTTAACATACATTATAAATAGTCCTTCCAGTCTCTTCATCTATCCTTACTCCCATTTCGCACTTAGTTTTAAACTATAAATTCCCTTCCTCTTACTATCTTAGTTTGTGATTATCGTGTTTGGGGTTGAGATGAATCTATGGCAGCACAATTAGGGCTAGTGTCTCTATCCTTTCCTTTTCCCCAACCTCTTCCCCTTTCTGTTGTACTTGCAACTCTCTTGCTTGAAGCAAGTTTTTGAAAAAGAACATTAGTACACTAAGGTTGAAAAAAAATTAAAGGTAATGAAAGGGAACTTATATCCAGACAACTTTCTCTATAATGGCCAATTTTCTTGTAAATCTTGCATGTGATTGTCATACTATGCTTGCTCAATTTCTCTAAAACAAGTGGAGGCAAGTCACTTGGGCTAAAACACCCAACCATGGTTTGATGCTTTGCCACACCACTCCTTAGTTTTCTTGATCCTTCTTTAGTCCTTAGCCTTTTCTTCTTAGGTCTTCTAGGCATATTGGTCAGTGGAGGAGGTGCTATTGATTGATATTGATCAATGTTTCAAAACTTCTTTACTCTCACTGGCTGAAGCTTAGTCTTGTAACCAGCAATGTAGGTAGTTTTGTGGTAGTACTTGGATATTTGAGTATTAGGGTCTATTTTTGCATGGTAAAGTATATAGATGGCATGCATATAGGGAATTCCAATAAGGTCCCAAATCTTTCAAGTGCATTTTTTGGTATTGAGGAATATAATGTCTATCATTATCTTCAGTAACCTCATGTTCTTCATGACTATTGAAAACTATCCTACATCCCATTCCTAGATACATATTGATCTCAAACATTTCCAAACACTGAGGGCTAATATTCCTATTTTACTTTTCAATATTTTTATTAGCCTCAACCCATTTACTCATTATCTTCACCCTAATAACACCAAACATTCTAATAGTAAGCAAGTATTGAAAATCATCTATCCAAGCATTTTGGCTTTTACTAATATTATAATCTACTATCCATGATTGACATGTTGTATTGAAATAAGCTTTTGCATAATATTGTAGACTTACTCTATTGCCTACTTGCTTAGACTACCCAATGCCTTGAGATTGTCCTTGAAAAGTTCATCACATGTGTTCCGTGCACAAGTAAAAAACTTCTTCTTCACTTAAATGCCTCTTCATCGCTTGCTCCAATTTGCATAGATGTACTTGACCCATAATCTATACTTTGCCTCTGGTAAGACTTTCTCATAAGCTACATGTAAGCCTTATATCATCAAACCAAAAATTAGTAAAATTAATGCAAACATAAAAAATTAACAAATAACACAATTTATACCTTTTGCATGTTAGACATGATTGTCTCCTTTTAGCTATCCTTAAGGTCAAATGATTTTTAGATCCACTGTATAAACCAAGTCCAATTCATTGTATTTTCTTTCTATATGAGTCCGAAAGTAAAGGGATATAGAGAATCATCAGCATCAATTCCAATCGTAGTGAGGAGTATTCCTTGAGCATGTCCTTTCAAGAAAGTGTCATTAAGCCCAATAATAGGTGTAGAACTAACTTTCTATCAAGCCTTAAAGTATAAAAAAATCAGTTCAAATTTATTGGAGTAATTATAATAGACAACAAATTAAAGTATAAAAAAAATTTAACCTTTAAAGCATTAAAGCACATTTATAGCCTACTAAACACCCTTTCTCCCTTCTCCATAGCTTTTTTGCTTACTTCAATACTTACATTAGAATTTGGGTTAGAAGCCTTCACCTTATTACAATAAGTTTCAATATTGTTAACCTTGTCCATATAGCTACCCTCCATTTCCTCCATGATAATCTTCTTGTTATGCTTGCACTTGTGTAGCTAACATAGAGTGTCAACTCATCCTCTACATTCTTCTTCATATTAGAGACCTTATATTAAGGCCTCTCTTGAACCTTGTTCTTGAACTATGAAGCTAACTACTTGGCTGTGGCTCTTAGATTCCTATAAACCCTAATACACCTGTGATCTAAACATAATGTCTTTACCTTCATTCTAGGTTCTTTCTATCCTTTGCAACATAGATATGAAATGGGTAGCCCTTTTGACATATGGATTGTACCCTAAAAGGCTTACTCTTCCTTACATTTAAATGAACCTCCTCTCTAATAGCATACCTATCAATCGCTACTAAGGTCTCTTCCTTATTTGCAAAGGTTGAGTCTAACATGAAAAAAGGCCTTGCATTCAATCCATTAGCTCTAACAAGTCTTCTCATTTCTTCTAAAGGCCCAATATCATCATCTAGGCCCATTTTACTTTTTAGGTCCTCATTCTCATATCTACTGTTCCCACCTTCCTCTTTAGATGAGGCATTCTCTTTCTTGTCACAGAAGTCCTAATCCTTACTAATAAATTGGTCTTCCTTAGTGGAGACCTCATCATTTTCACCATTGTCATGGATTACAATTCCCTCACTATTATTTGTTACCTCAATACTGCCTTCAACATTATTAAGGACATTCTTCTCATCATCATTAGATAGTGCAATCTTATCCCAATTAATTAGCACATTCTCTAAATATACATCAATAATATCTTCTTCAAGTACCTACTCTCGACTATTATCAACCCCTTCGCTTTCACATATATATTGCTTCAGTCAACTACTCTTACCCGTTTCATTATCACATACATACTGCTTCCCTCGACTACTTTCACCCCCTTCGTTGTTTCACACACTATTATTCTTGTCACCTATACTATCAAAAACTTGAAAACTTTCAGCTATTGACCCATATCCACCACAGACTCTCTTAGTTCTACCATTCTTTTAACCTCTTACTAATTTCTTCTAAATATTTGTTTGTTGCATCCCAATTTATACCCATATGACTCCTTAAGATCAAAGAATAAAAAAACTCGATCACATGCAAGAAGGGCTTTGATGTGATTTCATTGTGCTAATAAAAAACTAAAACGATGAATAAACTCGGATCCTTACCTGTAAAAGTTTGTGATTTATTGTAACTCTGCCCCTTGATTCGCCCCACACGATTTGATTCCTCTGCTCATCATTGTCTTCTTGAAATCTTAAAGTAAACCCAAGACCCATGCATATAAACTTATAAAATCACCAAACTTTGGTGTAGAAAACTTCAATAACTCTTATCTACTAGGTTTAGATTAAAGCCTTAGGATTCAAAAAATCACCATCGCCTTTACAAACCCTAACTTAAAATGGAGTGCAAAGGAAGAGGAATGATAGAAAAGGCTAACCTTGTGTTTTAGAGTTTTGAATCCTGTCAAATTTGTGCATGGACGAATCCCTAGTAAAGCCAAAATAGAGGTCTCTCATTCTTCTTTCCTTTTCTTTTACTTTTCAAAGACCCTATCTGTAACGTTTTGATTTTTAAATATTAAAAAAATTGTGAAATTTAGGTCTTATTAAGGATAAAATAATAATAATAGAAATTTATATTATTTGAGGTTATTCGAGAGTAATAATATAATTAGGCATGTAATTATGAATTAAAAATTTAGGCTTAAAATCACATTAGTAAGAGATAATTTTAAGATTTAAAATATATAAATATATGTGTGTGGGGGGTAAAGGTGCAAGGTTTATTTTTAGATCCCACATTGGTTAGATGTGGGAAGAAGAATAGATTTCTCAATTATAAATATGCTGGAATGTGCATCAGGGGAGGGGGTAAGAGGGCATTGAAGCAATTTGTGAAAATTACAACTAATGGTCCAAATATTTGAATAATTAAATTCAAATCTATAGTCATTTTTTAATATAATTGTGAGACCTACAATCTCATTTTTATATTATTTTCTCTCTCTCTTACGTTGGGTCATTTTCTCATATGCAAGGAGGGTTATTTTCTTTTTCTTCAGATATGCTCCAACTTTTTAGTTTAGATTAGCATTAAAAAATTATTTAATTACAAAATTAATTTTAAAGTTATTTCCTAGATGATATTAGCTTTCTAATGATATGATTATTTTATAGAGTAGAACAAATATTCTTATTAGAATTTTTCTATAGGATAGTTAGTCTGACACTATGATGAATTAAAAATACATGTTGAAGTTGTTAGGGATATAATAAATATAATAAAATATTTTCTTGAGGTCAAAACTTATATTTAAGATTGTTTGAGTTAGACTCTAGATCTATATGGTTAAATTTATGTTGAATATGAAATGCAAGGATGAACCTCTAATTATTAAATATTTATTTAAGTATGAATAGGTATTTTTAAGGTTATAAAATGGTGATTTGAGGCTTCAGGATAATTTTTAAATTTTTAATTTATTTTTAGATGAATTTTTAGAATATGGATTGATGAAATTGTAATACTATAAATGATTTGAGGCTTAAATATAGTTTGTAAGGATATGAGAATTCTAGAAAATAATTTGAAAAGTTAAATTAGGTACAAACCTTAAATTAGTGTTAATATAGGTCTTAGGTCTAAAACTTTCTAACTCTTTAAATTAGAATTATTTATTAATTTCAATGTGAAATTAATATATAGTACTATGAAATAATTATGTAGATTATATTGACAAAGAAAGTAGTGAAAGAGGAGTTGTGAAGGAGAACTTGTTGTTCAAGATATAAGGTAACTATTATTAATGTGTTGTGATGGATATGTGTGTGATTAGTTATGTTTTGTTTTATTGTTTGAAAAATTATGAATTGTTGGAAATAAATACTGCTATATAATTGTTTGGAATTATTTCCAAGTGGGTTAAAATTTATATTTGTTTATTATGGTGAGAGATTATTGTTTGGTTATATTCTTGTTTGGTTGTTTTAAATGATGCATGACTTGTCAGGGTATTTTAATATATGGTGTTGTTGGGGTTTTTTGTCTAGTTAATTATTACTACATGGTAAGCCCTCATTAGACCTAATAAGTGGCATGTAATTTGGTCCAACTCATCTTTGGTCGGGTGATTTGGCATCTAGGCATGGCAAAAGAAAAATATAAGGTATAGTCATACAATTCAATATTTGTTTGGTTTGTTTGGAAATATTGTTCTATTAAATTTTTTTGCGTGCCCACTTAGTAATTGCATGATTAGTTACATCCACATGTATTATTGCACATTAATTTTTAGCTATTGTGACTTTTAAGTCTCATTCCCAGTGGTTAATAATTTTATAAGAGTGAGTCCAGCTGAGAAAGCACCAGAGGCGTAACTTTGGTGTATGAAATACCACCTTTTATGTTGTCTCTTATTTTGAATTATGCAATGTATTTGGTGCCAACTTAGGACATATCTTATTTTGTAGAGCTTATACTTTTTATTAACTGCATTTATATGATCAAGAGGATCATGTCTACCCATCTTGATCCTTAACTTGATTTGAATATCATACCGTGAAAATCTTATCTGTCCCTATGGTTCTAACTGCTTTTTCTTTAGGTATGTTAATACCATAACAAAATTTATTTAGAAGCATTGAGTATTCAATGAAAAGGTATTTATAATGTGAATAAGTGTACATTCTATAATTATATTTTGTTAAGGAAAAGTGATGGATTATGGTAAATATTGTGCGGATCCATTTTAGGTATTGTTGAACTAGTATTATTTAAGAAGTGTTGGTACTTAAACAAGACTGGTGATATATTATTTCGGATGTACACTTGGGTCACATTACAATATCATAAATTTATATTTAAAAATTGTTTAGAATTCTGCCACCTTAGGATAGGCTTCCGTGCCAAATGCTGATCTAAAAGTTTTTTCTTTTATATGAATTGTTTTACATTATTTTCCATTAGGTAAAATTTTATTATAAATATATTTTCAATTATCATGGTAGAGCTTATTCATTATGTTAAATTCTTTTTACTATGGTAGGCTATTTGTAAAATATTTTATTTATATGATAAACTCTTTTCTACCACAGTAGGGTTTTAAAAGAACTTTTGTTATTTATTAACATGGTAGAAATTTTCCTACCATGATAAGGGTTTAATGATGTAAGAATGATTTATTGAATTAATAATTTGTGAAAAATCGGTTTGAAAATTTTTGGGTGTTACACTATTTGTGTCATTTATTTTGGTTAGAGCTCGTATAGAGAAGGCTAGTCCACCTTGAGTCCTACAATTAGGCCCAAATGGCCCAATACAACTCCGAGCTTGATCGAAAGGCTGTAAACAAAACCTAATAGATCTATTAGCCATATCTAACTATCCTCAAATCTATATGTGCTTAAATTTACTTCATTTTCTTCCATAATTAGCGATTAAAATTTGGGATATCAAGGCAACCATAAAACCTTCTCTCAGGATTCTCCTTACTCCATGAGGTCCATTGAGGAGCAGGCTGACCAAATGAAAGTACTTTCTTAGATTTTTGTACTCTACCTTACATCATCACCTAACCAGTGCAAGCCTCCTTCTCAATCCTATTGTCCAAGAGGATGTCAATTCCACTATGCCTTTAAGTTGCTCAACTATTTTGCTCCTGCATTAGTCTCTCTACACAATTGAATGTAGGTTGAGGGGGGTTGGAAAAGTGAGTGGTCTTTTTAATGGCAGATCATAATAATCCACATCAAACAACCATTGTTTTGCCACATGTAAGTTTACCCAAAAGATGAGAGATGCCACATCTAATTTCATTGGTGAAAACTAATTAATTTAATAGTTTGTCAACATTGCTATGTTTTTTAAAGATTAAGGGAGATATTGCTCCAAAAAATAAGATTATGACGCCAAGCATACCTAGAGTAAAAGCTTTGGGGTAAATTTACACCTTTACCCTATATATATATAATATAATATAATTTTAAAGTATGTCTAGTTCTTAATAAAATAACATAATATGATCATAGATCAATAATGTTATAAATTATAATTTTATAACTTATCAAATATATAAAGATCTTTGTTAAATTGAGTATAAGTGGGTTCAAAAGTATCTATATTTATACTTATAGTTGTCGACATCTTTCTTGAAAAATAGTACTAAATCATATTATATATGTGAGTGAATGATCCAAAAATCAGTCAATTTTTATTAGGACGTAATTTTTGAAATTTTTTTCTTTAAAATTTTTTTATCCTTTTTTATATTATGTTTAAACTAGGTTAGTTTTCTAAAACTACTCCAATTTTTAGTTAAAGGCAACACAACTTTGGTCCAACTATAAAAATAATTTTTTGGTTCAAATTGAGCTGTTAACAGCTCTAGTTGATAGTCCAACCGGTTTGATTGTTCTTAAAACAATTCATTTTCCTTTCATAACAAAATTTCAAGTATGATTTGTTTCATGAGAGTTTTTAATATTCTGAAATGGGCCTATCATTTTGTGGGCCAAACCCACTTATTGAACCACCCTATTCATTCATGACTTATATCATGTTCTTCATCCCAAAAAAAAAAAAAATTGTGATCATGTTTATCCACACCTTGATCCACTTATACATCTTAATCTTAAAATTTATCGATTAATCTATATTTTGATTTTTTTAATTATCATATCAATTTAAAGGTTTAAAATAATTTTTTATGGGTTTATAATTTAAATAAAAACAAAAATAGATACTATACCCACTTAATGTAAGAATTAAACAAGACCGTGGCACTTTAATTCCATCTGATGGCTATAAATTAAAATTGAAAGAATTTAAAATTTTAAATCAATCAATTTATTTCTTAAAATTTTATTTTTATCAATTAAGTTCTTAAAGTTTGACAATCATACACAAATAGTTTGATTGATCAAATTATGTATGGAATTTTAAGAATTTGATTGATTAAAATTAAATTTTAGGAATCAAATTGATAATTAAGGCAAACTTGATGGAAATTTTAATAAGTAAAACTTACTAACCTCTTTTGTATAGTTCAGAAATTTTGTGATAAAATTTTTGATTTTAAAAATTAAAGAAAATTATTTTTAAAATCATTGCTTCCTCCTTTCTAAAAAGCAAGTGATCTATTTACAGTCATTTCATATCTTTTTTTTTTTTTTTCAGCTTGTGAAATATATTTACTTTACACGTTTGTACGTCACTTCCTGTCTATTAGTTTAGGGTAAAACTGCAATAATTCTAATATTTGAAAAGCAGTAGTATTCTAATAAATAATTTAGCATAATTTTCACCCAAAAAAAATTAGGATAAGACTGTTCACTAAAATAGTTAAAAGGAAAACAATTCCAATATCCCTGGATGAAATTAATTTTTTTAAATGAAGATATTTGAATGGCTTCCCATCAGATCAAATCCTTTCAAATTCAAAGGATAATATATGAACAAATTTGTTTTTCAATGAAGGATTTGAACCCTTTCTTAATATGATAGAAAAGAGATATAAATGGATAGTAGATCTAACAAGTCAAAAAAGTTGTATTCGCCTCATACGAATTACTCACCTAGTTCGCTTCAAATTGGGCAATTCAATTGATCATTTATAATTTTGTGCAGGTTACAAATAAGTTGATTTAGTTTTGTAAACGACTTTTAAAACAAGATAACATATAAAACTTACGTAAACATGGAAATTAAATTGACTCGATTGATCAACTCGCAAGTTTGATAATTCCACTTACGCGTAAAAAATACAAAAGAAAAAAATCAACAAATTAAACTAACTTGCAAGCTCTGATTGTGTGTCTATATTAATGCTAATTAAGTCCAATTTTTATTTACCAGAAAAATCCAATTCGCTCTCCTATTTTAAATGGAGCACTTCTGACTAATTGAAGTAAGAAATCATTTTTGGTTCTCCTTGCTTTCAGATCATTATTAAGAATATGTTTGGTTTAGCGTTCCAGTCACCCAAACTGGAGTTAAGCTAGCATAAGCTAGTTAACATGCTTCTTTATGTTTGAAATTTTGGATAAAATTTTCCTCAAATGACTTTCCGGGTCACATATATGAAGCATTGATGCATATTTGTAAAGTATTGAAATGTTATTTTTTTAATAAAAATATTTTTAATTTTTGATATGTATTCGATATTTTTAAACTGTGAGTTAATATTTTAGCACCAGTACTTCAAGTCTCATAACATACTTTATGCCATGTTTAAGTAATTAATTTTTATTAATAATTTTCATATTAATATTTTTATTCCTAATATTTTTTATGATTTTATTTTAAAATTAAAAAATTAAATTTATAAGAAAATAAGTTTATTATGTTGAAAATAAGTCTATTATGTTTTCCTTACTATTTATTGTTGAGTATTTTCATTTTATATTATAAATTAGTTTGTAGATTTTTTATTTATTTCAAAATCTTTTTATGATATGAAAAAACTAATATTTTAATATAAAATGGCTAGACTCAAATATAGTTATTATATTGTTTGGCCCTAAAGTTAAAAACGCCTGCCTTAAAGTGGAAACTTATTTTATCGCCTAGCACTAAGGATTGGACATTTAGTAAATTTTCATCTCATTAGTAGGGACCATTCAATGTATATGAAGTATTTAAAAGCAACACATATTGGTTATCTAGTTTTAATAGGACTCCACACAAGCAGGCCATAAGCAAAAAATAATTAAGAAACACTACCATCACTGGAAGAAAGTAGTTAAGGCATAAGGCTTAGAATAACCTTTGAAGAAAAACATGAGTCAATGAAGAATGCATTTGTATTAATGAAAGTTGTTTACAAGTACAAGGAAAATAAATGTACAAGAAAAAGAAAAAAGAAAAAAAATGTAAGGGTGCCTAAAAGGATAAGTCTTCCATTCTTCTACTAAGACCTTCCATGTATATATAGCTTCGTCTAAACTAGCCTTAGTGTGCTTGTGGTGAGGCGTAGCATCCCCTAGCTCAACTACTTGGGATAGATGGGCGACCTCATCAACTCTAAGCATAGCAAGTTTGTCCTGCACTTTGATTAGCCTTGCATTCAATGTTGGGTCCTTAACCTCCTCAATCTCTTTGTAAACCGCTGCCAACTCCTATTTCAACTCCTCTTTCCTTACTTTCAATGCTTGGACACGTTTAACCTTAGCGGCTAAGGCCTTAACCTCAGCATCCAAGGTTGCCGTTTTTGAAAATAATTCAAGCAGGGTGGGCTGGACTCCTCACTTTGCCTTAATGTTGGCCACCAAATCAAGCAGCACCACAAGATGAGTACGAATACGTGCGAAGGTGTGAGGGAGTTGAGAATACAACATGTTGACTAACGGCGATGGTCTTTTCTTATGTAAAGTAACTAAGCCCTTCAAAATCTCCTCGAAGTGAGGCTCCAAGAGTCACATTGGTTCCTTTTTTAGGTAGAACTCAATGGTCACCCTAGCCTCCTTAACAAAGAGATCATCAGGCTTAGGTCCCACAAAGTATGCACTGGGAGATTGAGGAGAGAGAGGTCGAGCTTGACAACAAAATCAAGTGATCAAATAAGGAGAAATGATGAAGGAAGATAAACACTTAAGGTAAAGAACTCATCTTGGATACCATAGAAGATTTGCTTGAGTCTATTGATTTCCCAGCCCCTAATTCAGACACTTTGCTAGCCCCAATAGGCGATGAAGACATTTTAGCACTCGTGGTACTTGATGGGGATAGGGAAGTCATAAGGATTAGCTTGCAAGAGACCATGGCTATATTGGGATCTATAGGGCTAGCTTTTATAGCCCTATTAGGTGCAAGTTCAAACCCTACTATAGAAAAGGTAAAAGGATCTGGCTGAGTAAGAGGGTCTCCTAGAGGCTCCCCAACAGTCAGCTTCTTAGTAGACCCCATGGGTGGCAAGCTATTATCTCCCGTGAGGGGGTATAAGATGGGGATCCTAACTTCATCACCTCCCTCGAGATCAATTTTTAAGGCATGATGATGACAGTGCCCCTATGGGATCAAGGTAGTTAGAGCAACCTTTGCAGTAACTAGGCTGGAGCTAGCCCCAAGAGTTTAGGATTTTATTTTCCTACTTTTCTTCTTCTCTTGGCTTGCATCCCCCTTAAGCTTCCTCTTGGACCGTGCCTTCTTGCTGGTCCTAGCCACTTGGGAGGTAACTTCTTCATTGCCATTATAGTTAAAGACTTAATAGTGGGGGTGTCAAAAGGGCAAGGGCATCCAAGTTACCCCTCAAGGAATTAAGCAACCTAGAAAGATGCTCCTACCTTTGTTCTGACAAAATAAAAGAAAATTCATTAAGGTTAGATGTGAAATTAAAATAAAAAAGTCAAAACAAAAGTTAACAAAAGCTTACCAATATGAGTCTTTAAAATGCGTTTGAAATGCTGAGGCCACCATTTATTAAAGTAAAGGCAGACATCCCAAGTCAATAGCTTTGCCTTGTATGGTGCTTTAACCTTGCAAGGAGGAGCAACAGTAGGGATGCCATCCTTTTCCATGGTCTCTAACTTGAACTTTTGAGTTAGACCATGAGAGATGCATTGGTTGAGACCAAATTGGCCCGCTAGCTATTAACTAGGGATGATAATATTTCAAAAAAGCCTCATTATTAAAGGTAGTCATAGGCAACGACATCTTCTTAAGAGTAGTAGCCGAGATGAAGACACCATCTCATAGGATGGTCTTAAACTTCTTGACCAAGTAGAACTTGAACCATTGAGGGAGACGGTGGTTAGGGACTAACAACACACTTAATTGACAAGCTAGCTCCTCCTTCTACTGGAAAAAGAACTCAAAGTAGTTTAGTTTACCATAAGGGATGGATAGTGAGAGGAAGAGTGTAAGAAGCTTGTGCCTCAGGGTCTTTAAAAGTGTGACAGTCATAAGGCTCAGCTAAAAATAAAGGCATTGCAATTAGGGGATAAGAATAGCTAAGTTGACCAAGAAGAGTTGGATTATGTTGAGTAAACCCACCTCTTCTCAATGAAGCTGGTAAGCGGGTTGAAAATGTTCCACCCATTAGGCCCAAGTAGATGAACACTGGGGCCAATTATGGATTTTCCCACAAGAAGACTCGTTAAATGAGACGATCTCCTGAGGAAGTAGCAACTCCTTAATTGAGGATAGTGGCTAAGGGTTAGGGATTATAGGGCCCACTGGATTTAAAAGCTTTTGGTTATGGACAAGTGGCTGATGTTTGTGCTAACGGCCAGAAGGAAACTATATGGAGGAGCACTTAATCTAGAAAAACACAAGAAAAATTAGAAATTGAAAACAAGTGAGGGAAATAAAGAAATGGCTTATAAGAGGAAAACACTTATTGGAACTGAAGAGAGGCAGGAAGCCTAGGGGAAGTTAAAGGTTCCCACAAGAAAAAAGACACATTTTAAAAAAAAGAAGCAAAAAAAGAGAAAAAAAGTAGAAATATCAATACTTATTAGAGCGGCATTTTAAGGCGGTTTGAGTGGGTTGCGGATAGTGGCTAAATCCTCAAACAGGTTGGTAGGGATAATGGCTTGTGTATTCTAGGCAACATCAGTTTAGGAGGCTATTATTAGTGGGAGTTCACCTAAGGGGAGGAGTAGATTGGTTTAAGTGATCGTTGGAATTGGGAACTTGCCTTGGCACCGACCATTAGAATCGGGAGGTAGCCCTTGTCCTATGATTGATTCAGGACTGTCCCACTTGTTTTATAAGGGACTTGAACCTAACTAGTCTCTACCAGTTCATAAGGAGGCTAGATTAGGAGTACGACACCTTACGGTTATTAGTATTGGGGGAAGTCAGATTACATAAGTTAGTGAGTTCACCCTAGCCAAGTAGCTCTTCACAAATGGTAGGCTGGGTTAGTCCATGAGGGATATAGCCATATGATAGCCATCAGTTTTATGTCAAAGGTAACAGGAGGGTATAAGGTTGACATATGATCATGCATATAAGACCAGCCATATGGTTATTAGTTTTGTGGTCCAGCACGTGTTAGGGGTGTATGGTTGTTATTATTGTAACCCCATGTTGTGCTTTGTGAAATATCATGATATTGTGTGTTATGAGCTTGGTCATATGATTGTTAGTTTTATGAATAGTGGCTAAGTGTTTATATAAGATATCTGTGTATTTGCATAATTGCATCTATTTACAATTGATATGCAACTGTGTAGGTTAGGTGAAACTTGATTATTGAGGGTTGTACTTACCCCTCAATTCTCAATATTTTCAAAACCTAGCTCATTGGATCCGAATTGGGGAAAACACACAGAGGCCTAAGATTGTGGAGTAATCCTCTTTTTGCCTGTTTTTATTGTTTTCATATGTATTTGTTAATTTAATTGCCAACTAGGATCATCTGACATGATTTATGCACTACTTGCATGATTTTGTGTATAATTTATGTATTTTGTTCCTTAGGTTAGTGAGTTTTGATTGTAAACCTATGGATAGGGCCAAGATAGTTGCTTAAGTAAAGACATATGTATTTTAAAAGATTTGGAATAAAATTAATGTATTTGTGCAACTTTTGCTCCGCCTTTGTGTTTTGAGAAAATCAGGGTTGAGTGGTGGTTTTATGATAAACGTGTTTCTGATTGTGTGTGATGTATTGCACGGGTCTGTTAGAGTCTATTGAGTATAGTCGGATGATTAATGTGAGCTATTTGGCATGTGTGGTTGAGTTGGGACACCCATTTGAGAAAGTTTATGAAAAAGTGGTCAAAATGAATTTTGGTATCCAACTTTTTATGGAAAAAGAATTTAAGTATAAAATCAGTACCATTAGCTAGAGTTAGGAAAAAACTCCGTGTAAACACTGAAACCACCTCAATCATACGTTGGATGGAGATTTGGGACGTATCAGAAATTCGCTTCCTGTGCTGTCAAATGACAGCATTGATGCTACCAAATTTGTGCAATGCGCCATTACGCATGGCGCCTCACGTCACGACACATGGCACAGAGAAGACGAGCTATAACGCACATGTCACGAGCTGCAATGCACGTGTCTTTTTCTGCATAAATATTAGTTTTGAGTTTTAAAATTCATGAATTTCGGCCTCAATTGATTTTCAAGCTTCCGCATTACTCTTGAAACTTTGATTTGAGCACATTAAAAAATGTTTGAGATTTGAAATGTTAAAATTGGGATTCCTTTCATAAAGAGTTTGAGAAATTTCCTTTTTGTGAAACCTTATAGTTTGGTAATCCTTTGAGAGTTAATCCGCTGATTGCTACAATTTGGAGTTAAACGTGAATTAATAAAGGAGACCTCACAAAGGGTGTGCCACACACGAGCTTGGCATAACCCTTAAGGCTTAGGGCAACAGGACATTAGATTATCAAATAGATATATTGTAACATGCCACGAATCTCGTTGGGTTGTGTTAAATGATCCTTAATTTTTTGTAAACGGGCTTCGGACCTCATGGAAATAACGATCTTAGTTGAATGCTTATAAAAAGGTCCAAGGACTACGAGGAGGATCATCATCAGCATTATTAGAATCATCAACAATACTCTATCAACATTTTCAAATAGAGCCATTTTACTTTCTAGATTTACCTCGTATTCCAATTAGTTTTAAAATCACTTTCAATTTCAAGTTGCAATCAACACAACTATGTGTTTTCATTTTCACCATTAATTCAAAAGTAAATTCTGTTTTACTCTATTTACATCTTTACGTTTGAGTAAACTATGATTAAGGAAGCTTGGGGACCTTATTGTTATTTTTGAGATTCACATCTTTGACATGCTTGATATTTATTGTTTTGTTAAAGGACACACACATATAGTGTATTTTATAATAATTATATGTGTGTGTGTTAAAGTATCAATGCATTGAATACGTATCTTATCCAACACACATATCATATATGTACATTATAGATTATTACAATAAGCTAGAAGGAAATCTCTACCTTTTTTAAGCATTATTTTTCCTCCATTGCCCTAATCATGATCATTGATATTATTACATTAAGTGAACATGTTTGGCAATAAATTTGATGAATGATTATGATTAAGAAAATAGAAGGAAAATGATGACAAAGAAGTGGAACATCCAAGCATTTGAAATTAGTTTTTGGGTTTGATTGTCAAAATCTATCTGTCTACTATTATAAATAAAATATAATAACTTTTTAAAAAATCTTTTTATGTATAGTAAAAAATATTATAATTAACAATTTTACTGTTTTCATAATCATATTTTTTTAAAAAAATATTTTTAATCATAAATTTCTAAAATTATATTTTTTAAAAATAACAATAAAAAATTTGTCTTCAATCATATTTTTATTTTAGATTTTTCCTTTTTTCAAATTTATGAAATTATGTTAGATTTTTTTTAATTTTATCCTTTTATTTTACATTTTTTTTTCAAATTCTTTGAATCACCTATAACTTTTTTTTCTTCAAATTGAAGGATTTATAATTACACATGATGTATGGGATAATGCTTTTGGAAATATTAATATGATAGAATTTTTAATTTTTAGGAGGCAGTAAATTATTATTTATATTTTTAATATGTATTAGAATAAAAATTTATGAAACAAAACAAGTTGTTTCTTATATTTCTAACGCATGCAAGAGGGATAATAATTTTAAATTGCACACTATTATAAATATTTTTTAAATATGCACGAAGATAAAAAAATAAAAAAGATTATTTCTTTTATTTAAAGTTTTGACACCATTTTAATATATTATTTTTACTTTCATGAGTTTGATTTTAAAGAAAAAGAAATATGATTGAAATTTTTTAATTAATTTTTCTTTTTTTTTCCTCCTACACATTATTTCTGTTAAAATATTATAATTCTACTTGTCTAGATTTGTAAATTAAACTTAAAAATATATCCTTCCTCCTCTCTATTTCTCTTGAACAAAATAAAAGATTAATGTCCTCTGTGCATTACAGGAGATCTAACATCTTTTGTTATGTAATTATCCTCACTTTAGTCTCTCTCCCCCCTTTTTTATAGTTTTTTTTTCATTTTCTTAAATTGTATATAATAATATATTGGAGCATGTAAAATAAGAGGCAATTAACCCAATGAGATATTGTTATACAAACAAAGCTCACATCAATCAAATATAAATTTTATTTTCTTAAACATCTAAAGTTTTTCTTATAAACCAAATGGTCTGTTGAAATTTAAATTGTTCCATTTTATTTGTTCACCATTGAAAATTTTTACCTATGTTTTCTTATTTATTAAAAGAAAGACCTATTTACCAACAAGGATTAAATCTAATGGAAGAGGCTAATACCTTACAATACAAAGAACTAATGTTTAAATTCTCGTTAGGAGAGATGCTCACTTTTATAACCAACTGTATCTTGAACAAAATTAGCTCTACTAGGAATATACCTATAAGCGATAAAAAAAAAACAGAGAGATACCTATTTCTTTTGCATATTCTCTTATACATTAGAATCTAAAAAGTTATTATATAATTGCATTTTCATGCTTCAGATGTTATAGTCATACTAAAATAATATAATAATACATAATAATAAGTAACCAATACCAAATAAATAGAAAATAGTAAGGATTGAAAATTCTACTCGACAAATTGAAAGAGTAATTGCATTAACATGCAACAAACTAATATTTTTAAAATAGTATAATAAGTAACCCATACCAAATAAGTAGAAAAATAGTAAGGATTGAAGATTCCACTCAGCAAATTGAAAGAGTAATTGTATTAACATGCAACAAACTAATATTTTTAAAATTACAATATTTTATATCATATATTATTAGCGATAGACCTAGAAATTTTAAATAGTAGGGGTCCTATATATTTATACATATAAAAGCACTCATAATACAAAGAAATGCATCTTAATATGCTACAAACAAATTGAATATACATCATAATCCTTCCTTTTGAGATTTTTTTTCTAATAAACTTTTTCTACGAGATTTCATATTTTGGTAATGCTGCATACTTTTTCATTTTCAATATTAAAAAAATTTTCTTTCTCCATGTAAGTGACCAACTAATCAGTCATTAATTTATCTCTCATGCTAATTCACTTCTGATTCTTGATGATATTTATGCCAAAAAAAAAGCCCTTTCAATTGTTGCAATTGCCACTAGTAATATTAAAGCTAATTCCGCAAGAAAATAAATAAAAAATAGGAGGGAAAAAGTCTGCTTCAATGAGAAAAAAGGCTACAGATAAAATAATGAGAATAAGATGTGTGATATTTTTATGTGGGCCATGAAAATTATGAGTATAAAAAATAACAAAAATTTAAATGGCATAAGAGAGTAATATTATTAATCATTGGAGGCAATTAATATCTATAAGATAAGGCATATGATATACATACTACCTATATTTATTAAAGAAATTGTAATTTTTTTGTGGCGGTAGCTACTCCCTCTACTCAACAAGTGGGTCTATGCCTGTGTATGATGAAATCTTTCCTATAATTTAGTTTATAGTTGTTGGTTTGACTTTCAGGGAAGGAGTCGAGGCATCGCAATCCTTAAGGTGTGTGCCAAGAGTGCCATAGGAATGAGTCCTGAAAAGTTTGAGCTGTAATTTGACAATTGAATGGGTTCTCGAGGTCCTTTACAACAATTTCCTTGAATAGTCAAGTAACATGTGAGGATAGTGAAGTCATCTGCCATATTGAGCTTGAAGCTTCATAGTACTACTAGTAAAATGAGTACAATCAAGTGCTCTGTGAAGACAAAGGAGTAAATATAACTGCGAAACTAGCCTAAGAAGCAAGTTTGCTCAAGAAAGGCCAATCGTGCTAGGTGAGATTGAGTAACACAGGGTTAAGATTAGTGTTTACACTGGGCAAGTTTTGTATAAGTTTACACAATAGTTACCTATTTATAGAAAAATGGTAATAACGCACTCCTTTTGAATTGAAGTTTGGCATCTTCGGGAACAAGTATCTATTCGAGCCTTTAAATTCCCATAGGTGCGCTTTTTCCTGTAGAGTTCTACATGTAACTACATTGAGAATTTTAGGAGGCGGGTAGAGTAGGTGTAACTTCATTAAACCTCTCTAAAAACGCATTGGTCTATTTACGTGTATGGGATTGGATTGCTAATGGGCCACATTTGCTTTTTTGTTGGTTTGGGCTTTAGTGAATTTCCTATTTGGGCCCAGTGCGCCAATTTTGGTTCATCAAACCTCTCTAAAAATGCAATGTTCCATTAATAATCGAGCACTGGGTAGGGTTAAACCCTGCCCTACCCAAGCATGTGATATATTTTTTAAATTTTTTTATAAATGATATTTATTTTATGGTATTATTTTTGTTGAAAGTTATTATCAACCAGATTATTTTTATGATCTTTTAGACATTTTTTTATCATAACAATTTTGTTTAATCTCTTTGAAAATTTTAAATTAATTTTTTTAGGAAAGAAAATTTTAAATTTATTTTTAACTTAATATAATGTAAAAATAATTGACAGATACTGCTTATTTGTACCTTTAAAAATTTTACTTTTGATTCTAATATTAGTTTTATAAAGAATATACTTTAAATGATAATGATAATAATAAGAATAATAATAATAATAATATTTTCAAAGAAAACATATTTATATATTCTTAGGTTAAAGGTTAATTTTGCCCCTCAACAATACGCGAAAGGTTACTAATGACCCTAAACTCAATTGTTGGTCAATTATATCTTTTAAATTTTAAAATTTAGAACTCCATGCCCCTCACATTAAATCTCCCTTTTCTATTGTTAATGGGTCCCACCACTAGTGTTTTTTTATACTTTTTTGACCAATCCTTCTCTTTCTTCCTTTACCCCACTTCTCTCTCTCTCTCCCCCTGCTTACTTTTTGTAACCTTTTCCCATATCCTCCAAATACAGAAGAAGACTAACTAAATCACTATATTAATATTATCACACTAATTAAAAAATTTGTTTAAAAAGCTTGGGCCCAAGTCTCATTTACAAAAATTATCAAAATCATAATACATTTGAATAATGTGTAGTGGACATAACCCATAAGCATTTATATCACAATTGCATGTATTCAAAATCACAAAACTAGGTTGAAATATGGGATATACACCGTGGTGTGCAATACATGCGCTGTGACATGTAGCACAAAGCCACATGCTTGACCATCTGTGTCACGTGCCATGGGGTGCTAGTCTAAATTTTTTGTTGTCATTTGATAGCAAAAATGATGAACTTTTGACGTGCGCTATTTTCACATACAACGTTCGATCAAAGTAATTCAAGCGGCCACATGAAACTTATTTCATAAGCTAGCTAACGGATTGGTTTGGACACGATCTAATGGTCCAATCAAAATTTGAACATATGAGGCGCAAAAAGTCACTTTTTCAAAGAATTTTGCGCACCTAAGCGCTTAAATCAATCCTATTATCTTATTAGACCACATAAGTCTTTGAACTAAGTCCAAATAGACCTATTACACTTAATTGACGATAATATATCACATATATACACATATATCAAAAACCAGCTATTCAACAGCCCATTTTCACATTTCAAAAAATTACACCACTTAACATAAACTAGCCTACTTGACCCTTTCTTGCCATATATCAACACAAATTCATTACTTTACATATGCACACCATATTTACTACCCAATCTTAGCCCATATTCATGTCAGGCACTAAGGAGAATTCCATATGGTCTTATCACCATACTCCACATAAGTGAACTCCCATCCTTATGATCATGCTTTCTGAATCAATCATAAGTTTTCAATCACCACTAACCATGTTTCAATACAAAACTTATATATATATATATATATATAATATCAAATCACATGTTTCTATAATTTTATTTGATCAAAAGCCATTTCATGCAACATTCACAAAATGCCATAAATCATGCTTTCTTTAAAATCATTTCATCCACTAAATAGCATATTAGTACACAGTTACAACAAATAGTTAAATAGAAAAAGTTATTTAATTACTTCAACTCTTCTATCACTAGAAAAGTTAACCCTGAAGTTCAACTATCACTATAGTTTGTCATAAGCTTTTTTTCTCAACCCACACATGCAATTTGCCAATCTAAACACAATTGGCACAATTTAATCAATTAGTCCAATTTGACCAAAAGTCAAAATTACTACTTATGGCTACGTTTAGTTGTTAGAGTCGGGAATTCGGGCGGGCCGGGCCTATTCGGGCTGCTCGAACCCGAACAGGCCCGACTCCTCGAAAAGCCCGAATAGCCAAGCCCGGCTCGAATTCCTTCGGGCTTCGGGCAGCCTGAATACCCAAATTTAATTTTTAAAATTATTTTTAATTATTTTTTTACTTTGAAATTAATTATTTTATTTTATAAAAAATATAAAATATATTTTTTTAATACTTAAATGATGTCTAGGACTCAAATATATGATATTTTAGTATAAAATGATCTAAAACTTAAAGAATTAATTAATATTTATTATATTATATATATTTTTTAAAAATATAATTTTTTTATTCGGGTATTTGGGCCAAGCCTGAACCCGATTTGGCTTGACCCGAATTTTTTCAGGCCTATTCGGGCCGACCCGAACATAAAAAAATACCTTTTTTTCTAAGCCCGGCCCTAAAATTTTTTGGGCTAATTCGGGCTAGCCCGTCGGGCTTAGCCCGAATTACCGGCTCTACTAGTTGTCTATTTTTTTCAATTTATCCATTCTAAGTCTATTACTATTCGATTACTACTTTACATTACTTCAACTGGTCTCATTTAACTTAAACACTGTTTTTACCCTTTTTCCTCCATAATTTAAGGCCAAATTGAGCTTACGAGTTCAAAGCTCTATCGTTAAGCTCTAAACCAATTAAAAAGTTTTAATTTAACTCCTGAGAACCTTTTTATTACTATTAGGTAAGAATCAAACCCCCTAAATTTCATCGATTCAATTTCTCTATAACTCATATTCAAAGAAATTTGGGTAGAATGGAAGGTAAGGGTTATACATAGCTTACCTAATAAATTACTAATCAGAAGCACCTTCTAATGATCTGAAATGGCTTGCCCTAGCACACTAGCCCTTTTCCTCTTCTTCTTTCATGTGTTTTCTGATTTCTATCTTTAAAGTTCACGCAAAATTCATGACTTATGGGGTCATTTTTTAGTCCATCAATATAAGCCGCACTTAAGGTAAGAATTCTCACCATATGCACTTACTCCGACCCGAAACGCTATCCTTCCAATCATATTTGTTCATATAACATCCTAACGAGTTAAACTATTAAGTAATCATCCAGATTTCTAATCCCACACTAATTATCACTTTACCCTAGATTAACAGCTAGTCATGGGATTAAGAAATTCAAAATGTTACACTTTTCTCTTTCCCTCACCCTTTCCTTGCTTGCACACACTACTCTTGCTGTGGATTCCCTTGCACAGTCTCCTTCTCTGGCCAAGGCCATGTCAAGCCTCTTCTCAAACTTGACTAGCGCTTAGCCTCAAAAGGCTTACTTGTCATATTCTGTACCTTAGAGAGCTAGGCTAAATAGACGAAGTAAGCTAGTAATATTTACGACGAGCCAAGTCCTCTCTCCCATTTAATTTCTCTCTCCTCCCTCCCTCCTTCTTCCCTTTCTCTCTCTCTTCCTCATCCTTATCCTCATCTAACTATAGCTCTTCCTTTAACCTCATCATCCTCCCTATGTTTCTTTACATCCTCTATTCTCCCATCTTTAAAGCAGTAGAAGCCCCTACTTTCCTTCGTGAAAAATGCACATGCACTGAAACTGTCACTCAAAACAACACCTTCTACTTCAACCTTAGAACAATCCTCAATTCCTTAGCTTCCTATGCTACCAACTACAATCATTCCTATGCGGGATGACGTCATTAAGCACTATAAGCTTCTCTTTGTAATTGCTATGTAGATCATTAGATGATATGGATGGATTTGGTGCAATCGCAGATGATAGTGCCAATGAAGCCAAGCCAATGTCATTGAAGAACATAAACATCAGTTGGTCATCATCAAGCTTGTCAAACCTAAGGTAGGCTCTAGTGCCACTGAGTCTTGACATTCCTTAAGGATTTCCATGTCGAGGTAGGCAATGGAATCACTCATAGACTACTGGTGAGGCTGGAGTTTTGAAGAGAAGTCTAGAATAGAGCCTTTTGAACTCATAGCTTACTGGGTACTTGGTTAGGGCGTGCATTAGCTTGACTTCAAGTTATAGGTTTGTTTCAGCATGATTCCTCAAAAGTCAATGATATATATATATATATATATATATAAGGGAGATGAGATGGATGATGAAGATAGGAGATAAGATGAGACTGAGGGTGTGAGGTATAAAAAATATAATAAAAAAATAAAGTAGGCCCTACTATTATATTTTATTATTTAAAAGAATAGGTCAAGTAAAAAGTAGGGTCCACTAACGAATTTTTTTGTCACATTAACATGAGGGGCATTGAGATATAGATTTTAAAAGTTAAGGGATGTAATTAACCCATAGTTGAGTTTAGAGTTATTAGTGAATTTTTGAGTACAGTTTAAGGATAAAAATGAATCTTAACTTTATATTCTTTAAAAAACTATTTGTAAGATTTTTTCGGGTCAATCAGGCCAAACTTGACCCAAACACTTTAGCATCAGGTTGGCTCGAACTACACATCAGGCAAGGCACTAGGCAAGGGTGATGCTTGGCCCAACCTTGCCCATGTGTAGCCTTAGTTTAGACACAACATCTCTAGCGTTAAGCTTCTAGCTTTTGATGAGAGAGTGTAAGAGGGAAGATAGATCAAGAGAGTAAGAGTTGTTAGGCTTAGGGTGTATGGAATGTGGAGGAAGGATAGTAAAGTGAAGATGATTTGGGAATGAAGATGAGGAGGTGAGAAAGTGGGTGTAGGCGTTGATAGCTTGGTCAAATGATGCTTTGATGATGAGGATGGTGATGGAAAGGTGTTCATGGTAGTTGACGAGAAGCTTAGTGAACTTGACAGTACACATGGGGTGACTCAGGCTAAGACAAGGCACGAAAACTAGCTGGGGGAGAGAGAGAAAGTAGAGGGGAGAGAGAGAAGGATTTTTTATATTATAAAAAATATAAAAATATATTAGTGGGACCTACTATGCAATATTTTATAATAAAAATATTTAAAAATTCAAATGTGGGCCCTATTAATGGAAAAAATGAATGGAGAAAATGGCAGGGTAATGGAAGAAAGAGTCATTAAGGTTGAGGGATATAAATGACATATAGTTGAATTTAAAGTTTTTAATGACCTTTCATGTACAGTTGAGGGGCAAAAATAACTTTAATCCATTGTAATTTAAAGTTTGATATTTTGTCTTAAATAGATCAGATTATGCAAGTGCACATATATCCTATTCATTTATCATCTTAGATACTTATCAAAATACCAATTCATTGAACCTATTTTTTTTAATATCCATTTATAGACCATATAATGAAGACTAAAAAGAATTATTTTTAGTTTAGCTTTAAAAAATAAATAAAAATAAAATGATTAAATATTAACACTGACATACCCCTTTCGTTAAATAATATAAGACATTTTTTTTATGTTGGATATTAATAAGATGTTAAAAATATAAGACATTTTAAGGCATTTTTAACTAAGTCACACCCTTAATAAGTTAGCTAATTATTTTTAAAATTACACACTCTTTCTACGTTTACTCCTTTTTTTATTGCATATATTATTTTATTGAAGACAATCTTGTTCGATACACGATTGAGCATTAAGTGTGGGCACATCTCTCAGTAAGGATTCAAACTATGCTCTCTTTAATATTGCCTCAATTAAAAAAATTATTAATTTCACCGCTAATTAAGAGTTTTTTAAGAAAAAAACTAATTAATTACACCTTAAAAGATTCAAATGTCTTATATTTTTAACATCTTATTCTCAAAACAAATTCTTTATATTTTTGAAGGGAATGAGTAATGAATTTTTAGTTTTTCAATATATAATTAATATGTTTTTTTAAAATATCCTTAATAAATAAATCTCTTTATTTTCAAACAAGATACTTTATTAACTAAAGGCAAATATAAAAAAATAGTGTAAGATTAAAGATGATTAGCTAACTTAAATATACTCCTCTAGTCCTATTTATAAGGTAGAGAGAGAATAAACAGTTTGATTATATTTTTACAAAACTTGTCAATTTTCAATATTTATTTTTATATTTTTTCACTTATTAAATGCCTTGAATAAAAATACTACTACTAAAATTTAAGAATATTTATTAGGGATAAATGTTAATTTTTAAGACAAAGTTAATGAGGTTTAAGTTTTTTTTAATTTTGATAAAATATGTTGAGAGTGACTTATAAATAAGACTAGAATATAATTCAATTAAAAATATTTTTTATTTTTAAATGAAAGAAGCAATTAAAAGAATTTATCATTTATTTCAATCTTATTTATAAGTCACTTCTAATTATTTTACGAAAATTAATAATATGTAATTAAGTTATCGATAGTGTCTATAAAGAAAGAAATTATCTAATTTACTCTTATTAAATGCATCATCCTTAAAAACACTCTATCTCTCAGTTAACTTTTTACTCTATATTTATCAAAAATTGTAAAAAAATAAAATAAAATTGGGAAAAAGTAATTAATAACATACAATTTTATACAAATTGATTTATAAAAATATTATTATTTTTTAAAAAAGTGATTTGTGAATAAAACTGAAAGAACATACTACTCCGTTTTTATCTATAAGAAAAACTATTACTTTTTACTTATTTTTTTATATAAAAAAATTAGATATTTTAATAAGTATTTATTATGCATTTTTTAAATCATTTTTTATAATTTACATTAAAGAAAAATAATTAATACATATTTTTATTAATTGATGTAGGGTATTTTAATTTAATTTTTTTATTTTTAAATATGATTATTATGGTTAATTAATTTTTTAAAATTATGTGATATAATTATTTATATATATATATAAATGAGGGGAGAACTAATCTGTCTACACGAGGCTTCGGATTTTGGAGGGAAGCTCCTCATCACCAGTGATTCCTCAGTCCTCACCAGCCACTGGAACAAGCAGAAAGTAGAAACTCTCCACGGGAATAGAAGACGTGAAGAACACGCGCTGTTCAGGGTGGTCGACAATAGCATGTAATTCATCGCCCCGCCAGGAGCTCAAAAAGCTTCTACTTCCCTCCTTTCTTTCCGCGAAGCAGCACGTGTCAACGCGTCATGCTGAGATGGTTCCATATACCACGTGGCTTATTATTACCGGTGGAACCAATTGCCGCAGGTACCATCCCAGCCGTCAAAGCATCCAATAGACCCCAAACGCTATTTCTGTCGGACTCGTGGAAGTTAAGAGAGAGAGACGTATACAGGAAGAGAGGGAGGGGGGGAGAGGGAGAGAGGAGAGAGAGGGGGCTCTGCTGCCACACAGGTAAGCTGCTTTTCCACAGGAATTTCACTGTAAATTACGATAAATTTGGGTTTTATTTAGCTATTTACTGATGTTATGAACTGCTGTTTCAATATTATTATGGTCTCCTCCCATTTTTTCCCTGTTCGCTTCGAACTGTGTGTGTTAGTTATACTGATGCATAACCGTAAGTTGGGTTTATTCTCGTTCTTGTTCTTCGTTGAGGGTTTTAACTTTTAATTCATCGATTGTCTTGACTTTTGCTTTTGATAACTTTTCCTCTTTTCGTTAATCTCTACCTCAGCCGTGACTTCTGGGTTTTGTGTTGCTGGGTTTTGTGTTGCTTTGTGTGATAGTTTTTATGGTTGACTTCCAATTTCGCCCGTTAACTTGAAAATTGTGTTTGTTAAAGAGCATGGGTTTTAGGTCGCTTTTCATGTTATGACGTAGATAGGCGTCTTCTGATGACTTTCAGTAGTTCTGTTTTGGGAGGGTCAACTGTTGTGGATGGATACTGAATACTGGATACTGTAAGTCTAGACAGTCCCTTTTTTAATATTTTGGGTTATCTTGAACAGATAGTTTTTGTTCGCTCTCTTGATGAACCTTAAGGGTGTATAGGTGTGGGGATTCCCCTTGTTTTCTTGCAAAATAATAATCGGGAATGTAAAATTCGTATGTTTGATTGAAGTTTTTGTTTCGTTTTGATATGTTTTCTATAATTGCTTGCGTTAACTATTGATTTCCTGGTTTCTTGGTAAAACCATGATTGCCAGGAAGTTGTTTTACTTCGTATAAAAACTTTCTTTTTTCCATTTAAAACTGCAACATGTTCAAGTAATTTGGTGCTCTCCTTTGTAGAGTAATGCTTCATTGTTTGAATATAATCTTCCATCATTCACTTAATGCGGGAATAGATAGTCCCTCAGGTCTCTTTGTCTTTCATTTATTGGAGCTTATTTGAAAGTTTCTTTAATCGATTCAGAAAATTATTAGATTGCTATTCTTTCCATGTTTTGTCTTGTTTTTGTTATATTACTTTTAATAGAAGTACACTCATCCTCTACTTCATACTGTCTAACTTTGATTTTGATGGCCATAATTACTGCATTTACATATAAATAAATGCTCACAACATTTTTTGATGCTGATGTAGAAATTTAACTTCTATTGGATGTGGCGATCTTTTGATGCATAATTTCTTTCTACATAGTATATGATTAATTTTTTGTCTACTTATCGTGCTCCAGCCTCTGCTGCTAGAATTGTTTATAGGGGTCTTGTTTCCCCACTGATGTGCCTAAGGCAAGTTTGCGTTACCCATCATAAACTCAGATCTAATGCCATCCCTAAAAATGAAGAGCAAAGTGAGCACAATCTGTTTAAAGGAAAGAAAGGATCTTCATGTCTCTCCAAAATCAAATGTAATTTCCAAAAAGTCGTGCTCTAAGATCACAATTTCTGCTCAAGTGGCTGAAACAGACACTGCTTTTCACGATTGCCAGGATGGTAAGCAGCTTAACTCATGAAAGGATCTCATTCAGTCGCTTTTGGAGATTAGTGCTTCCATGTCTGTTTATTCCCTTTTCATTTTGCTTTTGAGTTTGATATGCAAATTCACTTGAAAGCTTGAGATGATTTCAGATTTTTCATTTTTGTAAGCAATTGGTAACTTCTGTAGTTTATGATTTCAGAACTAGGAATTTGAAAGAAAAAAAATCTTGTGCGCTTCAGCACTTTGTATTTTACTTTATTCTTATTATGAGGGTAGAGTGTAGCTCTTCTAGAAAATAACAAATTCCAAGGCTCTCTGATTACAAACTTATTATTATTCCTCTTCCTTTGTAACACTTATCTCACAATATGTGATAGGTCTTTCAACAGTAGTCAACTATGTTTAAAAGTAGACTTTTAGAAATCTATATCATTTGCAGTTGATTTTTTGCTTGACATGATTTATTTGTGTTATATAACGGTGTTACTTTCTGTATATGTCATGGTCTGGCTTATTTTGAAGCATTGTATCAAAAATGTATATTGAGATTCCTATAGATGCTTATCATCGATAGTTTTTGTTCTTTTAGTTACATCAAAGACGGAGGTCTCCCAAAAGACATTGAAGGTGCTGTATCCCTTGACAACAAGGAGCATATGGATAAAGAAGATTCCAATCTCCATCCCCAGCAATCATTTTCTGCTGGTTCCCCTCCACTGGGAAGAATGGTAAAGTTTGATTGCATTGGCTTTAGATAGCATTTGTTTTTTGTAATTTTTTTTTTGGTTTGTATTTGACACCTTCATACTAGTTACTTTTGTGTTCGGGGTAATTTAAATCTGCCATATATAAGGATTTCTCTACTTTATATATTGACCCTTAATAAACATTGTGCGAAAGTCAGTGCATCTAGATAAACACTGGTCTTGGGGCATTCCTGTATGAAAATTTTCTAAAATAAATTAAAATTTTTTATAGTTTCTTACTATATATTTCTACTCAGCATTTACTGTTTATTATGTGTACTTTACTGTTATTTTTGGGAGGTAGGTGGATCTTTTGGTGCTTTGTTTTTTGTGTTCATTCTTTCCTTTACTATCTTGGTTTTTGCTATCAAAGGCTGTTATATCCTGTGTTAAGATACCACTTTGAGGCCTGCTTCTGTATTTATGTTGACAATATCTGACATCTGTGTTGGGTTTGTATCAGCAATATTTGTGGTAAAATGAAATTTTGTAATCAATATGTATTGTCTCTTATTCTCATTTTTGGTATGAATGTGCATTGGTTTTAATTCTTAATAGTGCATCTCAATCCATAATTTCATACTTTTATACATTCTTTATAAGATGCCTATCCATACTTTAATACTGGATCATTAGAAAATTGTTGCATCTGTATATTATATTGTTTCAGATGCCATACTTACTCTCATACTGCTGCATAGACTCTTAAGGATTGGGATTAAGTGCTTTTCAGTGCATTACTGACTGAATTATTTTTCTTGTCCCAGGAATCAAATGGCTTATGTACAGCAAACTTGGAAACGATTTTTTCTCCTGCTTTTGAGCCCATTGAAGCTCATTCTGAACGCTATGCTGACAATGATGCTGGTATAACTGATGTTACTGTACATAGAGCACAATTTTTTCCCATCCTTGATAAGATGCACCAGGAGTAGCCTGCTCTTTTATTTTTCTGCACAAACTCCTAAAGAGCTTGATTAATGATATGTTTTAAGAGTTGATGGTTTTAAAAAAAAATCTGTGATTATCTCCACTTGTCTTCCTACATTTTTTTTGAGCTCTACAAGAGTGAAACTCTTTTCATTTGACTGCGCCTTTGGTGAGGCTATTTTTATATTTTCAGCTGGAAGAAAATGCTTCCATATTTTGTGATTTTTCATTTATTAAAAATTGCAGAAATTATGAAGATGCATATATGACATTTTCACTCTTCTACTTATTTCTGCATGATAAAATATTTATCATATAGGATCTATCCCATGATAATTTATTTCTGCTGGAGTTCTATTTGTAGTTATGTCGTGCATCATATTACTGGTTTCCTGGGTCCTTTCTCATTTACTGCTATGAATTAGGACTATTGTTCATGAGATGTATGTTTGTTTTAATGGTGGCAGGGCCCTGTCTTGTTTTTTAACTACTAGGAATTAGGATCAATAATCAAGTACTGCATTTATTCTGCTCATTCACTTTAAGGAGATTGTATGTAGACCATGCTTAATAATCATGGGTGGTGCGGCAAATTAAACTTTCTTCAACTACTGTGAAAAATTTGAAAGCCATAATCCCCAAAAGTTTGGGTAGTCATCTGTGTGAAATGTAGATCATAAATGAGTAAAATCTTTCACTGGGATTCTTTTTTGGGAGAACTACAATTTAGGAACTTTTGGCAAAAAAATTCCAAATTAGGAACAATAAACCATGTAAATGTTGACAAAGTGCAAAGAGTGATTAATCAATTAACTATCTATTCACTTAATTAACCACTTCCCCAGTTAATTATTCCCAAAGTAGAAATATTTATTCCTCAAATTTCTAAATCATAACTCTCTTATCTTTTCTTCAGCAAAACCTATTTTTTAGCTACGTGTTAGCTTATCACTTGCTCAATATGGTGTCTAGTTACTTTTTTTTTTTTGCGTTGACTGTCTGAATGTTTTTATTCATTGCTTTTTTTTTTTTTTTTTTGGTGGCCGACGTTTTTATTCATTGCTTGAAAACTCCCATTCTCTAGTTGGGAGCATTGGTTATAGTGACATGAGAGGACTGGGAGCTGATGGGAATGAAGATGGAAGAATTGAATGTGTCTATGAAACGTGTGATGTGTCTGACTTCTGCATTTCTGACATGATCGTGACAAGCTTACCCATGGATGGAGATGCCTTTGCTGGAGATATCAGTGAGACTGGCTGCATATCTGATTATAAATCTGCTGAATCAACCATGTTTGATGCTGCTGACCAGTACATGGTCCTGCCTGCTCTAGAAGATGATGCTAAAATTGACAGTACTTCTAATATCAGATCATGTGAAGAAGCCATAATGGTTCAAGAAAATGTCAGCCTCTATTCAGCAATAGGGCAGATAAGATCCTGCAACCAGGGTTCTAATCTTATAATTGAGTCTGATAAGGCTGAGTGCTTTGATCCACAGTCGTTTATCAAGAATCTACCAGAACTCTCTGACATAGAATCAGATAATCAACTTGCTGTAACATCAAAGGCATCTCAGAGAAGAAAATCAGTAACCCTTGTTCTTGATCTAGATGGTAGGAAATTGAGCGTGTTTCTTTTGAATATTGATAATCTTATACTTTTTTAATATAGCATTTATTTAATTTAGATACCAATGAGGGTTGGAAAAGTAAATGAATCATTGCCATCAATGCTCTCCTATGGTCCATAGAGATGTTTAGGAGAGAAAAGAAAACAAAAATAAAAAGCTGGCCTCGATTAGGGGGATTTGGTCAGTAATAAATAGAGAATCAAGCATGTTGATTTAACTAAGAGTATATTTACCATTGATGCATCCTTTGAGTAATTTTGGCAAGTTATCATATAATAAAATTTTGGGAATGTGCATATTTTTTTTTCTCTTTCAAATCTTCTGATATAAGCAATGGTGCCGGCTAATGCAGAAAGTACACTTTTGCCTATAATATTTTTTTCACTCTCCCTCTCCTCAGTTTTATCCTCTTTATTGCCTCTATACATTCTTCAACAATGAGTAATGATATGAGGAAAGTGCATGAGGCCAATATGGGTTTGCTTATGTATACAAAATTAAATTCACAAGACGACTGAGTTAGTTGATGGTTCAGCATATTCATTAAAATCAGCTAGTTGATTGGGCTTAGTATTGTCTTTTTCTGGTAAACCCAATTTAAATTTGCTTGACAACTATGTGAGAGTTCAATCAGGTAATTGATGTGGCTTTTTAGATGATCTCTCTCACAATAACATTCATTTGTCACACACCGATTAATTCTTTCTGTCTTGATAATCATTTTTCTTTCTATGAAATTTTTACACTGGTAACTCCTATTCAATCTAGCCATTGTGCTTTCATACATGCAGAGACTCTTGTTCATTCTACGTTGGAACATTGTGATAATGCGGATTTCACTTTTCCTGTATTCTTCAATATGAAAGATTACACAGTATATGTAAGAAAGAGGCCATACCTCCACACTTTCTTGGAAAGGGTAGCAGAGATGTTTGAAGTAGTTATTTTTACTGCCAGTCAAAGCATTTATGCGAAACAACTACTTGATGTATTGGATCCTGATGGGAAACTTATTTCTCGCCGAATATACCGTGAATCTTGCATTTTTTCAGATGGTAATTACACAAAAGATCTGACGATATTAGGTGTTGATCTTGCAAAAGTTGCCATAGTTGATAATTCCCCTCAGGTACAGACAGAACCTCCTCCTCTCATTTGATGGTTCGCTTAACTTTTTCTTTTTATTAGTTTTGTTCTGTACTTTTAAGTGTTTTTAGTTTCTGCTGAAGCATTGAATTTTGTCCAGGGTGATTTCTTTTTCTTTCTTCCCTTTTGAATACTTCATTCTCTTTGAGAGTTGATAATTTTGTCAAAACTTGGGCCATGTCAGTCATTTTATTAAGTGACAAAGGATACGTTTACTAGGGGGTGTTTAATTGATGAAAAAAGGAACAAAAAACAGATGGCTGAGTTACACCAAATCTATTATGGCCCTCATTGATTAGTTTTTTTTTTTTTTTTTGGCGCCTTTGCATTTACATTAGGTGATTCTGAAAATTTCATGCTTAGCTTAAAGTTTGCTTGAGAGATTTATCTTGAGTAATCTACAAGAAAGCATTAGATGAGAACTAGCGTTTAACTTGTCCTAAGAGGAGGCTAATAGAACAAAGAAAATATATGCGATTCCTTCCATTTAGTCAAGAATAACCTTTTAACCTGGAATGCCATTGTCTAGCCTAGGAGTGGGAAGGGGAGAAATTATGTTCCGAATTATTAATTCTTGCTCTCCTGTCATAAATTACAGGTTTTCCGCTTGCAAGTGAATAATGGAATTCCAATAAAGAGTTGGTTTGATGATCCATCAGATTGTGCGCTGATGTCATTACTTCCCTTCCTAGAGATACTGGCTGATGCAGATGATGTCCGTCCAATTATTGCTGAGAAATTTGGTAACAAAGAATAAGGTTTCTTGCTGGAGCAAAATTTGCAGCCTCTCCTTTTTCTAATAATATTCCAATGAAAATTTGTCCTCTAATTAGAAGAAAAGGTATCCTTTCTGCTTTAGCTCTTGAGGTATTAACTATAATAAACTATCAGTTTTCTTATTGTTGAGTCCAAATGTGGTTCCGTTTTCCTCTCAGTTGACGGCTCCGTGGAGTGCTTTGTTTCTCTTAAAAGGTAGTTGTAGCATCTGTCTCTGATCTCTCTCTTAATCCCTAGTCCTTGTACAGTTGAAGTGTTTATTATTCTCTGAGGGTGTACATGAAACATTTTTAGATTATGGAATATACATGGTAAAGTTACATATTTTCGTTTTGGTTTCATATGGAAAAGGGCCTATTAAATTTCATGAGTGCTGGGTGGAAACGGAATTACTGATTTCTGCCTTGGATCATTGTTGCTAATAAACTATTTAAGTTTTTTCATTTTTTTTCTGTACATGTGCGACTAGGATTATGGTTAAAACAGTTTTGTGGACTTTAGGTGAAAAAGTGTAGCAAAGCAAGGCTGAAATTTAGTTCATAAAAAACTTCCAGAACATATTGTTTCAGGACACTAAGACGTTTGGCTAAGTTGAAGAGCCCAGAATAACCTCAAGTCTGAAATTTTAATTTCTAAACTTGACGAATGCATAGTAATTATTGAAAGGGGCCTCTTCATGAGTCTATTAGATGATAATTAGTCATCATGTGCGACTAAAACAGTGCAGGGAAATTTATGGACATAGTATGACACTTCAATATACTTGTGAGAGTAAGTGAATAATAAATAATATAAGAATGAGACTAATTATGATGAGGAATTGAGAATAATATCAAACAACTGAGGTTCAAGTTACATTTATTAATAATTGACGATAAATTCTATTAAATTAGCTGCGTAACATTCGTTCTACCCAACTGTGTCCACATTACAAAGTATATAGCTTACCTTCCTTGCTGTAACTATACATGCAAGAAATATTTAGTTTCAAACTATCATCTACATTTCCATTTATAGTATGAAAAATCTGAACTACTTGTTATCAAGGAACATCTATGTTCCGCTTTCAAATAGCTTTTAGATTGTATTAAATTTCCTACAAATATGGTTATTTACATGTTCAAGCTGCGGTGTATGTTTATTTGGAGTGTGAGTCCCATCTTGAGTTATAGATGTCTCTGTTTTTTGAGTTCAGTATGCCACTAGTGAGGGTTGTGCAATCATACAAGAAGGATGGGGAATTGATGATTTAGAAAACAAGCACTGGTATTTACAGGAGGGGACATGTTACAACTATAAAATCCATTCCTGCGCTTTTATATCGCATGCTTTCTCGAAAATTCTGAGCTTCAAAACTGAATCCAATCATTGAAAAGTTATTTGGTTATCAGAAAATATGTTCGATATGCCTAGGAAAGTAGTACCAATATGGATAAGCTTATTGGTTATGACACGATAAGATATGAGAGATGTAATAACTTTTAAAATTTTAAGATATAGGTACAACAAATATATATTCAACAAAGTAACACATGAAATGCTAACAGCATAATGGAAAATTGAAAGCATATATATTTTGAAAGTAAATATTTTAGTTTTAGAAAATTGAGTTCCAGAGAAATATTTCAGATGTAAAACAACTCTGTTCAAAACATGGTTCTGATAACAACATAACAAATTAAAAGTATACATTCCAACTCAAATTAAATGTCAATGTTCGTTTCCTTTTACATCGTTAAGATTCTTTGTAAGTTCTTATGCTGTTTTAGAGCATTTCAAAAATGTCCAATGCATTTTGAAAATGTCTCAAACATATCATACAGGAAAGACCTGCATCGTAGGTGTTAAAGTATGTTATGCATATTGGGGAATGTGGTAAGCGTATCACATTAGATACATATCTGATATGGGTTCGTCTTTTCAGCAGTATCTTCGTATCAACAAATTGTGTGCTTGATGTAGTTGGTAATTAGACAAAAAGCTGGACAACAAATTGTTTACTTAATGCAGTGATTTTCTGAATCGACTTCCAAAAAGCATTAACTTATTAAAGCAAAATGATTCTAGGAAAGAGTACATTTCGAGAAAGATTGCAACATATAGTTGAGAGGAATGGTAGATTAACCTTTTGTTTGAGAGTTGTTATAATATCTATCATCTTTTGCTGTAGATGGGATGACATAGTCAAATGGTCGAGGTTAACTCTAAAAAGCATCTTTTTTATTTTGCAAGATACTTATTCACCACTTAGTAGTCATGCATGATTATGCTCTACAATCTCTTTCTGATAGAATCAGATTGAATATTTCTTATCATGATGTGTTGTGGATGTTGTGACATGAGATGTATAAATTCTTGTTGTAATAAGGTTTGAGTTCATGGACTAATTTAAAATCAGTCATGCATCCGAGGGGCATTTCCTTTTCACTTTGGTCGAGGAATGCGTCCTATTTCAACCGGCAGAGTGGCACAAAGAGTCATTACTGAAGTTGGCTTGGTGAGATGACACCCGTCTCCTATTCTGTATTGACATCCAAGGAAACTATGTCAGCATTTGTGAGAAATGAATTTCCATTTATCATTCTTACACCTGTTCTCTTCTGCTTCCTTGGGTGATTTGAACTTTGTGGTTACCTTTGTTTTTGTTTTATAATTCTATTGTAAGAGTGCAATCTGATACTGGAATACTGGCATAAAAACATGTGAAAAATGAAGAACGTGCATGTTCAGAGGCTATTCATGTTGAATTTTACATCTGTAATGCTCAAACATATTGCCACTGAATGTCAAATAGATCATCAGACCAGTCATCATTAGTTTTGTTGTAAATTTGGGAACGAGTCAGCTTTGAGTTGGAAGTCGTCAAAACATTAAATTCAATTGCTTGTCAAGGCTTGAGAGGTAATAAACGTAGCTTGTTTTCCAATTGTTTGGTCTCACTTGCTTTTTTAGCCTTTCCTTAAAGATCATCCTATTTCAGTTCTGGTTATATATTTCTTACAGTGAATTCTAGGCTTCCAAATGTCCTAGTGACGCTGCTTTCCTTCTCTGGGTTTTCTCCACGTACTTGTTGACCTTGTTAACTAGGTTTATCTTGTCTGCTTTTTTCCGTGATACATGCCTGCGATTGGGTTTGTATGAATCAGGACTTTGTTGTAAGAGGCCAAAAGGAAGGTTCATATAGGTAGAAACAATGTTGTCACAAGCGCCTTAAAATATTTATGCATTTGACTGTGCTGCTATACGCTATAGTGGCAATTACCTTAATAGTCATTAAAGGTAGTGATCAGGACTGCCATTTGCTGGTGTTTACAAGAGAGATCAAATTTTGAGTGGATTTACTGGTTAGAAACAGGTTTGGTTCAATGGTTTAAAATTGAATAATCTACTCCCATATATGTAATAAAGGCTAGGCTGACAGTTGGAGGTTTAGAGAAAGCAATATCACCACTGAGATAGTATAGGCGTCAGAATTTTTTAAAAACATGATACCTCCTTCACCAGAATCTCCATACAACTCTTAGTTTTTGGGGCGAATCAGGGGGATTAAATTAACACGAAAGAAGTAAATGGATTGGTAAGTACCTAATTAGTTGTTCTTCAACACTATATGCTCTAGCCATCTAGCGTCCTTATGATGCCATTCCTTCTGGGATGCAACTGAGAAAGTTGTGTAGGGGATCATTTAAACTACTCAAACTCTCTTTTTCTTTAGATTCAAAATTGATGGATTTGATTTTTTTTCAATATCTGATTACCACTTATTTTATGATGTCTGCTATTAGCAGTCTGCGTATAATTTCATAATTTTGCATCCATTCTCTGCAGGTCTCTGAAGGAAAATTAATATAATATAACCTTAATGGCAATCTTTTAGGTACGTAAATTTTGTTTATATCTTACTGGTTAGAAGCTACGCATGTATAGTTATTATTGTCGCGGGACAGATTTTTAGTGCAATTTATTGATACTGATATTTTTCAGTTCAATGTTGTATGATTTGATGTTTTCAGAGGTTTGTTAATATTTTAAATTTTTATTAGAGAATCTAAACGAACATGTGAGAAAATTTTCCCAAGTTTTCTTCTTTTTCTTTTTCTTTTCCTTGCCAAGGTGGCGGGGGAGCCTTGTAAAATATAATCTAAGATGTTAAATTTGGTCATTTTATTGTCCTTTTGTTTATTGTTCAGGGGTAAATTGTCTTAAATGGATCTTCAAGGTTAATGAATTGTGTGATACCTATATTTCCTCTTTACTTCCATTGTCTTTTTCCTTCTCCTCTCTCTCTCTCTCTTAATGCTCCAATTCAGTCCCGTCTGTAAATCTAAATGATTTAGATTGTCCAACGGTGGAGTCTTGACCTTTATTTCATGCAATCAAGCACACAAGTAGCCTCCATGGTTTAATGAGAAAGCTCTAGCCATCCTTGATCAGATACACTTAATAGAATACTGATGAATAAAACACAGCAACACATTTTTAACAAACAAGATTCCAATAGAAATATTTTTTTCTTAAAAAAATAAAAAAGAAAAGATTTTTACATATATGACTTTCAAAGACAGCTCTTTGGGATGACATAACCGCGGGAAGTTCCAGCAGCATTTCTACAAGACGAGGTCGCTGTTCCATGATCATAAGTCAGCTTTATGTCGCGCAGTGTGATTTCTTCGCATGGATTACTTGCGCTGCAATCCAAGTTGATTGCCACTTCACTCCTCGATGTCCCCCTTATCTCTTCGTACCTTACTCTGCTTATCTTCACTCCTGAGTTCTGCTATTGCAATTATTTCACAATAAAATGATAGTTCAGAATCATTTGTGATGGCCTTTTACCTTTTAGAGTTACAAGAGTAGTTGTATCGATAGATGAGCTGCGGTGCTTAAGCTTTCAGAAGCTGCTTGAAGAAGCTAGTTATTGAAAGCAGATAAAATGGCGAGAAAATATATTTAATTTTTTTCGGGGGAGGGGAAATAAGCAAACCCAAGAAGTGTAAATAAAAACCAAAGATTTAGGTGCAAATGTTGAAGTATTGTTGCCAAGCCTTTTCATCGCTTGGATTTATGGCTATATGATTGGGTTAAGACTGAGCTTTATTGGCGCAACTAAGGGTAGCTTGTTCAAAGGCATTTTTGACATTTATATGAACTCAAACTCAAAACCATATATGTAAATGGTTAAAGTTTCTCATACTAAGATCAATGCTTGTTAGTTAATTGCTTGGATTTAAAAGTAAGGAAAACACAATCATTATCCCTTATAGTTTGATCGGGTTTTGATATTAGTTAGTCTTAATTTTTTTTAATGTTTTAAATTTTTATAATTTCAATAAAATTGGGTGATGTTTATTCTTCTTATTCCTAATGATGTTAAATTATAGGGACTAGAAGAATTAAAAACATTGGAAAAAAATTATAAAAATTAAAAGCAAAATTCGATAAAAAGATATAGAGAGCAATAATTGTATTTTCCTTTAAAAGTATTCAACTAGGGCAAGTTTTAATGATGTTCATGAGGGTAACGTTATAAAAATGTGAAGCAATATGCATTCAACTATTCATGTAGCATCTCTGGTCCTACATGATAATATGAATAAGGAGGGAGGAGGAGGAGAAAGGCTGACCTGATGATGATGGCAAGGGGCTCCAGGGCAGTACCTCTGATCAATAATTATGGGATTGAAGACACTGTGCATGATCAGGTTTCTGAAAACCATATCTCTGGTGAATCCATTGCTTGGTTGCGCTTTTGACTTTATTCTCACCCCATTATCTGTTTTTGTGAATGTCGAACTCGTCACTGTCACGTTCTCTACCCCTTCCTCCTTCTCATAGTTCCCCAGACTCCCTATGCTGTCACAACCAAACAAATGACCCTCAATTCAATTGGTTTTGAATTTGTCAGAATCTTTGGAAATTTTAGAAGCTATTTGATTAGATTTTAAATGTACCTAATGCCATGACCAGGGCCACAAGTGATGTGGTCTATCCAGAGATGGGCGGAGCCTTGGCTGATGGAAATACAGTCATCTCCGGTGGCGATGATGGCGTTGCTGATGGTGACTCCAGTCGAAAACTGAACGTTGATTCCGTCGGTGTTGGGGCTCCTGCTTGGTGCTCTTATCTTCACCTTCTCTATTATTACATTCTTGCAGTGATCAATGGCCATGTGCATTGTTTGGCTATTCACTGACTTTATTCCACTCACCACCACATTGCTTGACCAACTAAACGATATTGACTGCATTTTTATCACAGCACAGGTATCGTCACTTTCACCACTTCATAGTTCATAACAAACAAACACATGTATTAATTTTTTCTTAATCAATAAATGAGGCCTCCTATTTTCTACTGCATTAATCTCTTTTCAATTAGAAATTTCTATTATCAAAGCTTACTAAATAAGTATTATTTATCAAACCATATTCTATATCTATGCGTTATATTAAACTCTAATTAACGCATGCAATTCAGGCAGTGACTTACCCTCGCTCCTGGAGGACAGTTGTTGCGAGCTTTTCTGCAAGCCCAGTAAGAAGAGCCTCTTGCATCAATAGTGCCTACTCCATAGATAGAAAGACCATCAAGCTTTCTGAACAATATCCAATACCCAGAATTTCCCAATGACCAGGAATCTCCAGGAGCAACAATAGTGCCATCAATTCTGAACTTCACCTTCTTCTTGCATGGACCATGGAACGTCACTTGTTTCACCAAAAAGCTCCCTTGCGGCACATAAATTGTTGTTTCCTCTTCTGATTCACATGCCCGTGACCATGCCTTCAGAAACGGCGTTGTAGAGTCCGCCATGCCATTCGGTTCAGCCCCGAAACTCTCCACATTGATGTCTAAAGCAGATGAGCTCTGAAATAAGAGAAGGAAGGAGAAGAAGATCAAGAAGATAAAGGGATTTGAGTTAGTAGTTATGGCCATTATTGTGAAAAGGTTGAGCGGGAAAAGTGATGGAAATTAATTTCATTTGCTTGAGAAGAGAACTTGATCGTGGCTTGGAAAGACAGGTTTTTGGGCATATTTATTGGTTATCACATCACATGGTTTTATGTTCAAAATAAGTTAATTACATGTGAAGTTAATGAATCAGTTGCTTAAAGCGCTCTTGTATGTTGTCTGGTTCTTCAGCGTTGTAATTCATATGCATGCATGCATGCATGTGCCACTTTCTCAGCATCGTCATTCTCGTACGAATAGATATAATATATTTTTGGAGTAAATTATACGATTTTCTTCAAATTAAAATCATATACACACACACACACACATTATTTTTTAAAAGATTCGGAAAAATTTTCATAAAAATAAAAAGTAAGTTTCACTATTTTCTTAATTTTCAAGTTTCGTACAATTTTATGAAATTGTTCAATAATTATCTTTTTGATTTTTTTTAAAAAATATAATGAAGATATAGGGTTCTATAATTTTTAAACCTAAGAGATATTTATACACTTTTCAGATATATAATTTAGAGAGGTTTGTATTGATTTTGAAAATAGAAGAGAAATCTGTTTGATTTGGCAAAAATCCAGATGTTATATTAGAGTTTAATTAAAAAGAAAAGCTTTAACAGCAATAACTTATATTTGTCAAAATATAAAAATCTACTCAAATCTTCTATGCTATTGAAATATGAAAATCAAGTATTCCCCTGTGACGGTGTTCTATGATTTTTATTTATGCTAACTGTAACGTGGAAGCATTGATGGCAACATGGGATTTAAACTCGACTATCTGAAAAATCATTTCATTTAGAAATTAATAATAATAACAGATACTAAGTTGTCTACGAATTAATGGGACATAGAAATGTCCTCTCACCTGATTGTTGGTAGCAGTTTAATAAATTTAATGAAAAGTGTTCAAATTCTGTTAAAATAAATATTTGCATTTAATATGTGATTGTATCTTGAAATTTGCAAAAAAAAAAAAAAAAAGTAAAGCTGTGTACAATAAAAAAAAAAGTCATATATGCAGCGTTTGATTTATATAAACAAATGAGTTAATTTTTTTTTTAATATTTTTCTCGGTACAGCTGGCCAAAAAAATCGTGGAATAGTTTAATATCAAATGGATCCGTACCACTTTATTGACCTTTGGGTCCATAGTGCTGACGTCAGTGAGGTCGTATGACCGAAGTAAATCATTAAATTAAATTAAATTAAATTTTGTTCAATGACGTGACGTTATTAATTACTACAAAATATTCGTTGTAATTATTTAATTATGACCACAATTAGCAATTTCGACGTTCCTCTGGAACAATAAATATGAATAATGGTTGGTGACATGCGTTAACATGAATGTTGTCTTCAATAGCAAACAAATGTTGGGCCAATCCAATCTTGGGATCAAATTTAATTTTGGTGGTGGGTGATTAGTTAGTATTTTTATAAATACTTTTTAAATTTAATGACATGCCGATAAATCCTCGTAATCCTACTCATCTAAATTTTTCTATACCAAATGGATGTTTTCTTCAATAAATTTTATTTTCCAACGTTATTAACACTGTAGAAATTCCTAGCTACATGATTACCCCAAAACAATGTAGTATTAAAGAATTTTAAATAAAGATGTATCCTCATAAATCTGTCTTCAAAATATATATTCCTATAAGATACCAAACATTACAAATATAATAAAAATATAAGTATTTTTTGTGCTGGTAAAAAAAAAAGGGTTTTTTGGGATTTTCTAGTATTTTACACATGTTTTTAACAGATTTTTAATACCATATATTTATTGATTATTGATTTTTCTTTTTATTATTTACAAATGTTATTTTATTGGAAGTAATATTATTTAAAATATGATCATACTTTAAATGTAGGGAGGATTCAAATTTTGATTTGTTGCATTAGGGAGAATTAGTCCTTTTGACTAGGCCATATCTATTGATATTTTTATTTGGGGTAATTAGTTATTCTATACTTCAACTTTTAACTTAATCTTTCAAGTATAACTTATTAAGACTTAATCTCTCAAATTTGATCAATTTAAAAATTTCATTCTTATCATGAGAGAATTAAATTAGACATGCTTATGTGTCACAAACAATGCTTAGATGGCATCCTTGTCAGCCACACATCATATTTGCTTGCCAATGTATTAAAAAATAAAATCACAAAAAGTAAAAAAAAAAAGAAAAAGAAATTAAAAAGGAACAGAGACGGGTTCAGACTTTGGAGCATTTTGAACAAGCAAACGAAAATGGTAGACTATGAATGACAAAGCAGGAAAGCTACGGCTGACGGAGTGGAAGGAAGAGATCTAGAGACAAAAACAAAATTGGAAGCAATGGACTTATTTTGATTAGGAGTAATATATTTTATACTTGAGTATGTTGATGATGAAATACTTCTTGAGTTGATTTATCAATGACATGAAAATAATACTATTTATTATACATTTATTTAATGCTACACTTTTTTTTATGTGCCCTGCGCGAAATTTAAATAATGAGTTGCATATTTTATGATTTGTGAATATTATGTCTCTATATAAATTTCTATATGCATCAAATTATATTGACAGGTAAATATTATGTGTTGTTGATAAGAATGTCATGTAAGCGAGTGACTAATAAGTAGGTCTTGTCTGACTTCACTAATGACAAGGGTGAAAATTTTAAATGAACCAAAATTAATAGATTTTTGGTGCCGGTTAAAAAAAAGTTTTTTGAAATTTTCTGACATTTTACACATGTTTTTAACAGATTTTTAATACCATATATTTATTGATTATTGATATTTTTTGTTTTTATTGTTCACAAACATTATTTTATTGAAGGTAATATTATTCGAAGTATGATCATACTTTAAATGTAGGCAAATTCAAATTTTGATTCGTTGTGTTAGGAAAAATTAGTCCTTTTGATTAGACCATATCTATTGATATTTTTATTTGGTCTTGTCTGATTGACTCATGGCAAGAGTGAAATTTTTAAATGAACCAAAATTAAAAGATTGAATTGTGACGAGTTAAACTTGAAAAATTGTGTCATAATTGAATTAAAAGTTAAAAAATCAAATGACTAATTTTGTCCTTTTTTTATTATATCCTTATTTATAATCTCAATATGATATTAATGGGTATGAAGTATAAAACAGCATTCATAGTCTTATTTCTTTATTTTCTTTTTATTAATTATAAAATGAATTAATGACCAATTTGGAAAGGTATAAAAACCAAAAAGAAGTTTGTCATATTTGTTGCATTTCTTAACACACATAAATATCTTAATATCTTAATGTTACTTTTAGATGTGGATGTATTTGGACAGGAATTAAATTTATAAAAATTCATGAATTTGAATTTGAATTAAATCCAAATTTATATTTTATTATAATTTATTTGTAATTTCAAATGTATTATTCACCTTAATCATTTGAAATATCAAATATACTTCTCACACTCTCGCTATTTTCCCCGTTTAATTTATTATCATAATCTTTTCATTGTGTTGGCTTAGTTTTGGGATATAGGCACGGAGCATTGTGGCCTTTGAGAGGAGGTTAAGCATGCTAGAGGAATTAATCTTCAAAGTAAATAGTAGATCAAGCAAATGTGTGAGTTGTCAAGGTTCTTTATCACAATTTTCTTAAAGTGCCAAAGTTGGATGAGAAACTAGGAGTACGTTAAAAAACGTACAATATTTGATCATATTATTGATGATTAAATACAACTAGTGCTCTAATGATTGGAGAGAAAAGCAAAGTAAATAGCTTAGGAAATTTAAGCTATGGTGACAACAAGACTGCGCTAGGCCAATTGAGGGTGACACAGGGTCAGTGTTTTGGAAATGGGATATACTGGAGATGGTTTTCTTGAACTATCCTTCTCTAGATTGGTATATGCTACGTTATTGCTGTGTGTTGTTGGGGCTTTTTGCTTTTGCATATTGGTGCTTCTGCATTTGTGTTTTTGAATGGGGGTAGTGCTGTTAATCTTGTCCAACTCCAATTTGTTGTATTCCTGCTAATCCTCTTAGATCATTTGGTGGAAAAATTAAGGATGACTTGAGGTCTAGGATTTAAGCTACTTAATTTTGTAAGGATTATGGAAGGTTTTGTTTCTCCACTGGTGCAAGATATGCTTAATGCTTCATTTTGTTCGAAAGGAATTTGCTTGATTCCAGTGGACTTCACTAATCTTGGCAAAGCTCTTGGCTTTTATCGCAGGGAGAAGTGCCCCTTTCTCCCATGGTTGATGTCCTAGTTTTTGATCTTTCATCTATGTCTAAGGCTAGGAACCAGTGTTCTTGACTTTTTTGTTCCCTAGCTTTGGTATTTTTCATTTTGTTTGTTTCTATTTGCTGTTGCTAGTTATTTTCCATGTTGCTGTTAGTTTCCTGCTTTGCTACTCCTTTAGGCCACATTTGGTATTAAAGAATCATAGACTTAAAAATGAAATTGGAATAAGAATTCTAGACAAGTGTTATTTGTTATAGTCTAATTATAATTCCTAAGAATCTAAATTCAAGGAAAAAAGGCAGAATCAAATTCTATCTTCTTAGCTATAGAATTAGTTAGATTTCCTAGAATCTAGTTTCTGTCCCACCTCTACCCCCATTGTCATCTCCTCCTCCTTATTAATTGTTGCCTCCCACCCTCACCCACTGTCATCCGCCCCTAGACATCAGTGTTACACAATGACCACCTTCATCGTTGGCAACAACACATCTTTTAGATCGATTGATAATTGTCACCCAACAAAGTTGATAATATGGATCAACTTGAGGGCTATGGGTTTGGTAAGATGAAATTGGCATAACCCACATTCTACAAGGGTTATAATTTTGCCAACTCACAAAACCCACTAGTAAAAACATATTTTTTTTAGTTTTAAAAATTACAAATTTACCTGTTTTTATTATTTTTTAAGTAAAAAAGTCATACATTTTCCTTAAAAGCTAATCATCCAAATAATAATAAAATTCTTTCTAATTAAACAATGTTTATATCACCACTTAAATATAAAATAATTCATCTTATTTTGGCATTGTTGCTACAAAATTGATGCTCTAGTTTAAAATAACAATTCTTATTATTTTTTAAAATTATGATGATTTAAACTCTGACTATTACATATATATACACACACACACACACTACTGTAAGTTGTGAAGCAAGTAGGAATATCTGATTCCAAATTCCAAACGTTGAATCTGTTGGGGGAAAAAACGTTGAAGCTCAACCTCTGAATTTGAAAAGGACAGCTAGATTATAAGATAAATTGGCCCATTGGCTTAAAAGAATCTTAAACTCAAAAAATATGGATTAACTTTTAAAAAAAATTAAAAATATAACCGATTGATATTGAAATACAAAAGATTTATAATTAATATATAAATAATTTATTATTAATATACAATAGGTTTATAATTAAAAATTTAAACATTTACAAAGTATTTATATCAATAACAAATATAACTAATCAGTCATAACTGCAAAAGCCTTTGAATTATACTGGCAGTTCATCTTGGAGAGCCCACTGATTATGTGTTGCCGCTGCTGGCCGAAAAAGGATTGTGTAGCCACTGATTCCATGGCATATTTGCTTTTGACCAAAAAGAAACAATGTGCACAAAGCGATGTCGCTCTGATGCATGGACCCTATGAAAAAAAAAAACAACAAAAACAAAGAAAAACTATAGGACAAATCCAGCTCATCGATTGGACAAAAGTCTAGTTATATACCCTAATTCTATTTGTAAAATAAAAAATATAATTATAATTATAATTATAAAACACTATTATTTTTTATATTCATCTTTTTCTTTCTATCCTTATTTGATGCAAAAAAATATTAAAATTTAAAATAAAATCAAAAAGATTTAAAGCTTTCTTTAATTTTTGTGAAAGTAAAAAGATATTAAAAGCTTTTTATAAATAGAATTAAAGGGAGATTTTTTTTTAATTTTCTTTGCAAAACATAAAAACTTATATTTCTTTTCCCTTAAAAATACAAGTTCCAGGAAATAAATGAATTCCCCAACTTTAGGGGATCTGTACTCACATTTGAAACATGATAGTACTTGGAACAAGATCTTAAGGTGTAGAGAGGATGAGTAGTAATTCATGCTGGTTGATTTATGAATAATTGAACATAAAAGTAGACATGAGAGGGTTGGGGCGTGCGGTGGCGTGTGTAAGAGGGGGAGTCGAGTTTTACTATGAATAACTAGAGCACTATGAGGACGATAAGGACGTGCACCAGAATGGTTTGACCTTTGATCCACTCTATTCTTGTGAGTTGTGAGACAGGCTATTATCCCCAAGATTATCAAGGCCATCATTTAAACTATGAGGGCTATTATCCCCAAGATTATCAAGGCCATCAATTTTTTTAATAAAAAGGCCACAGGAACATCGTGTAGACATGTTATGTCATGTCAGCATATAAAAAATCCCTACATCCTAGGGGAGGAGTATTAAAGATTTGAACATTGAAATTTTCAGTAGGAGCCTAATGAGCCAACCAGTTTGCGCATTTGTTTACCTCCCTATAGACATGATCAAAAAGTGACGGTTCAATCTCTCATAATAAGATCTCTAATTTTATTGATAGTAGCAATTAATGGGTGATTAGTAGAGAACTCATTGCATGTTAACGTAAGAGCTTCCATGGAGTCAGAGTAGACATTAACTTTTTCTATCTTCTTCTCCCAACAAATATTTAGTCCTTTCAATATTTCTAAAAGCTCAGCTCTCGTACATGGATGGTAACCAAGATATTTGAAGAATCCTTTGATTCAATTCCCATGTTCATCTCTTATGAGCCCATCGCAGGAAGTAGCAACTTGATTGTTAATTGAACCATCAATATCAAGTCTAACCCATCAATCTCTAGTGCATAACCATTTAGAGTTTGTTTTATCGCCTTGCTACTTCAGAAAATTGATTTTATATTGAAGACATAGATAATTGAGAATATCCTATATGCTAGTAAAAACAATGTCTCTCTCAAGATTATCTTTTACGGAGTAAATGATTTTGCATCTATCTTTCTAGATATTCCAACAAACATGAGCAAATAATTTCTGCCATGGGATCTTTCTCGAACAAGCATTGCCCACATCATGGTTAGCATTCCAAAGTATCCAGTCCTGTAGAGGAAGAGAAAAGAAACTGTTAAGTTTAGATTGTTTAACAAATTTTATCCAAACCTTTTTAGAAGTCTTGCAATTTCTCAGGATATGAACGATTGAATCTAAGGAGTTGCAGCCAAATGGGCATGCCCTAGGAAAGGTATGACCATCATTGGAGTAGATAAATTTACGTTAAATACGATCCTAGGCCGCTTTCTAAAGAAAGGTCTTAATCTTCTCTTACGTTGGCCATTTCTAGATTCTCAGCCAAATCTTAGAGTGGGGATTGTCATAGTGGTTATCGATAGTCTTAAAAGCAGATTTGATGGTAAAGCTGCCATCATTAGAAGGTCTAAATAGCATCATTGTCAGCATTGGCATTTGGAGGCTGGACAATGATGATATGTTTAATGACATCCTGGTAGAGATATCTGCTTAATTGATCAACATTCCATCTTCTTGAGACAGAATAGAAATAAGAGACTTTAGCATGCAAAATTAAGTTTGCTTTATGAGATACATAATTAATGATGGGTTCAGGAAGAGGACACCATTTGTCATACTAAAAAGATATGTGATCCCCCTTTCCTACCTTCCAACCCACATGGGATCTGAATTGGTTCCAAACTTTGCATATACCGGTCCATGTGTAAGGACAAGAGTTGGTTTTAACAACCATAGGAATGGTAGGGCTGTTGCATTTGTATTTGTCACACAAGACACGAACCCATAGACAATTATGCTTCGTAATGATTCCCCAACAGAGCTTCATAATGTAGGCCATATTACAATTTTTAAGCTTTTTGATGCCAAGACCTCCTTGATCTTTACTCATAGTGATATTATCCCATGATAAAAGATGAGGCTTTTTAATACCATTAGTAGAATCTCAAAGAAAGTTTCCTGAGTGAGATTCTAAATCAGTGAGAATATTGTCAGGTAAGAGTTTGGTTTGCATAACATAACTAGGAATAGAAGAGAGAACATATTTTATAAGCACCGCTTTCCCAGCAGTATTTAGGAAATGACATTTTCAATTAGAGATATGAGGATTAGTTTTATCAATTAGAGGAGCAAAAGTGAGTTTTAAAACCCTCTCATGAATGATAGGAATCCCAAGATATTTTCCAAGATTGCTGGTCAGGGGAATTCTCAATTCCTCACTAAGTTGAGTCACCCTATTGAAATTAACATTTTTAGAGCAAAAGAGCTTGGATTTAGTATTGTTGACTTTTTTCCCAAAAGTTTTGCAGAAATTAGTGAGACACTGTTGGATAATCTTGGCTTGTTTGAGGGATGATTTTGCAAAAAAGAAACAAATCATCAGCAAAAAAATAGATGGGAGATAGGGAGTCCATTAGTTGTAAAGCTAATAGGTTTTCAATCTTTCTTATCAATGCTACTATAATGATATGACTTAAACATTCAATACAAAGAACAAAGAGATAAGGTAAAAGAAGATCTTCCTGTCTTATGCCACGTGATAGGGTGAATTCATTAGTGGGTTCACCATTCCAAAGAACATACAAGTGGAGGAGATTGCTATCATAATGAGTTTTTTGAGTTTCTCATTGAAACCAATAATGTGAAGAGTATCATCAATAAAATCCCATGAAAGTTTGTCAAAAGCTTTTTCAAGGTCAATCTTGAGTACCATGAAGCCCTTTTTCCTAGTTTTGTTTCTCATAGAGTGAATGATTTCTCGAGCAATAATGATATTATCACTACTTTGTCTACCTTGTAAGAAACTATATTGGTTGTCTCTAATCAAATGATTCATGCATTGTTGAAGCTTGTTGGAAAGGATCTTGGTTATAATTTTATAGCTCATATTGCAAAAAGATATCGGACAAAAGTCCTTCATACTAGAGGGTTGTCGATTTTAGGGATAAGAGTGATGAAGGTATTGTTGATTTCACTGATGAGATTGGGATCAATGAAAATCCTCTTCACAAGTTGGTTGATACTATCTCTGAGATCATTCCAATAACATTAAATGAATCCAGCATTAAGGCCATCAGGCCCAGGAGCCTTAAAAGCACCGATATGAAAAGCAACATTTTTTATTTCTTCCTCACTGACTTCTTTATGGATAGACTTTAATTGAATAGGGCACAGAGGTTAAAAGCTCCTATCAGTTAACAATTTTGACTTAGGATAAGTATCCTCACAAAAGAGTTTTTGAAAGTAAGAGATAGCTTGGTTCTTGAGAGCGGAATGATCATGAATCCAATTACCATCTTCGTCTTGAATAGATAATATCTAATTTATTTTTCTCCTAATGATAGCAGTTGTATGAAATAATTTAGAATTCCTATCTCCCCATTTCAACCATTTGCATCTAGAATTTTGAAGCTAGAGAAGTTCTTCTTGAAGGAGTGTTTTATTGTAATCTTCCCAAAGAGACTTTTCAAGTTTCCTAAGGAAGTAACTGTCATTTGAGTTCCTTTTACGATTCAAGTCTTCTTAAAATCCTTTCCTCATTAGTTGAGATGCTACCTAAATAGTTTTTATTCCATGAAGTTACAAAGGTAGCGAATTTGAAAGCACCTTCTTTCTGATCTTGATTTATCCAACCACCTTTCACTATAGTTTGGAAAGAATCTTTGACCATCCAAGCAGCATGACATTTGAAAGGTTTTTTGTGAAGAGTAGAATTAGGTGAATTCTTAAGTTGAATTCTAATAGGACGATGATCTGAGTCATATTTAAGGAGATGATATGTGTTTGCTTGGTTGAATTTGAGTCTCCATTCAGCATTACAGAAGGACCAGTCAAGTCTTTTTTTGGTGTTGCCTTTCTCCCAAGTGAATTTATCTCTAACAAAATTGAGTTCAAGAAGTTTAGAGGAGTTGATGCATTTCTAAAAGTTTCATAGACCTCCAATTATAACCGCTTTCACCATTCTTATTATCACAAGAAAGGTAGGAATTGAAGTCCCCCACAATAAGCTAAGGATCAGTGATAGTAGAAGCAAGATTATTAATATAATTCCATCCCGATTGTAAGGATTAGAATCACTATAGATACAAGATAGGAGATAAGATGTTTTCTTTGAGATGTGATTAACTTTACAATGAAGGAGTTGAATATTGGAATAGATATAGTCAATATTGACCTCATCATTATTCCAAAGCAACCAAATACTGTAACATCCCAATTTAAATTTTAATAGTTAATTTAGGTTAATAGAAATTTTTAAAAAAAATAATATTTAGAGATAAGAAAATTAGTAGAAAATGATTATTAAATCTAATTTAGGATATAATTCTAAATTAAAAAAATTTAAAAAAATAAATTTATTAAAAAAAATTAATTAAAAAAATTATTAAATTATTATTATAAAAAAAAAGGGGAAAAGGTATGCCAAAAAAAAAGAAAGAAGAAGAAGAAAACGAATTTGCTTTCGGCGCCGCATGAATAGTAAATATAAAATAATAATAAAAAAAAGGGGGGAGAGAGAAGAAGAAATAATAAAAAAAATGTGTGGGACCCACTGAATTTTTATAAAACTCACCCATTTCCTTTCATTTCTTCAATTCCTTTCCTGCGCGCGAGCTGAGGCGGAGAGAAGCGAGTTGCCGGTGTGAAATATCTAAATTTTTAAGGTAAGAGTTTTTAATAGGATATTTAGGGTGTGATTTTAAGCTTTTCAAGACTAAGTAAGTGTTCTAAAAATTTTTCTTAGTCATCTTTCTTCTTTGGTTTCTGATTTTGTAGTGGTAGAAAATTTAAGATCTGGAAGAGGGATGAATTTATGTTGAATAAATATAGTTTTTGAGGTTGTCAGTAGTATAATAAATGTTCTAGAGTATAAATTTATTAATGATCTTTGAATCTGTGGCTTATGGATCAAATTTTAAACTAGATCTGAAAATATATGTTGATTTATTGAGGTTTAGATGATTATTTGGGATGAGAAATGAATTATTATGGTTATAGGATTATGATTCTAAACTAGAGACTTAATTTTTAATTTTTAAGTATTTTAGGTACGAATTTATAAAATAAAAAGAAAATTTTGATAATAGAAATTAATTTAAAAGTTGATTTTTAGATTATTAATGTTTATTGATAATTAAAAGAGGAGTTAAAAATTTTACTTAATAGTATTAACTATAGATTTGTATTAAGATTGAGATTAGAAATTATGTTATATTTTTAATTCTATTATTAGAATTATTTTATTAGTTTCAAAAAATTGAAACTAATATTTATAAATAATATGTTATTTGTAGATTGTATTACTGGTGAAGATTGTGGTGAGAGAGAAATTTTAAGGAATAATTTATTGAAAAAAGCCACAAGGTAACCATGCTTTTAATTTATGATTAGTGTTACTTCATGTTAATTAGGTGATTATTGAGAAAATTATGAATTTTTTTTATTGTATATTGTGCAATATTATTATTATGAATTTGTTTGATTATTGTGGGAGGTGTTGGGAGACTTGCTATTGTTGTTGTATTTATGTGCCACGTGGTATGCCCCTATTGGAGCTCAATAGGTGGTTTGTAAGGGCTCGGGCTAATCTATCTTTGGCCGGGTAATTTAGCACCGAGTGAGGGCTATGGCTCGAGGTTAATGGAGGGATATAAGGATGGTTGTTTGTGTGTATTGTAATATTTCATATATTTGTTAGAATTATATTATTTTTAATTCTCACTTAATAAGCACACACTTAACTGTTTGTATACACTATCATAAATTGGCTTTGGTTACTGGGACTTTTGAGTCTCATTATGTGGTTAACAATTTTCAGGAGAAGAGCCACGAGTGACACGTGGAGGAGTCCCAGAGGCTTAGTGGTATAGATCCACTGTCTCTTTTGGGTATTTAATTTATGATTTATAATGTGTTATATTGCCAATATTAGGGCTTTTTTGTTTATTGTCAATTATATGAATATATAAATGTAATCATGCCTTTCAAACTATTTCTATTTTTGGTACAATTTGGATGACTGTAATTTTAATATTTGGTTTACTTTGGATTGGTTAAAAGGGCATGATTATAAGGCCAAATAACTGGCTTGTGTTGAAAATTGACTAAATTGCTTATTTTACTTGTTGGGAGTATAAGGATGGACAAATGTGATTTAGTTTACTTGTTGGGAGTATAAGGATGGACAAATGTGATTTAGCCTAATGGCATGTGGGAGGTAAAAATTTATCTGAAATATTATAGTGTGTGAGTTGAAGCCAATTATAAAATATTTTATATCGAAATTATTAATATAAAAATGTGTTGGGTGTCTGTAACCCAACTATGGTTGAGTTAAACTATTTAAAAAAAAATTTGGTGTGTTACAAATACCACCTATATAGCCTGTAGCTTTTAAACGAATTCAGTCAAAGAAACCAAGTTTTTTACTAATATTATTAGCTCTTGAATCACTTACTGTAGTTTCAATAAGAATGATAATTTGAGTATTAAACTTATTTGTTATGTCTGTAATACGTGAAGGAAAGCTTTTAAAGTAGGTATCTCTACAATTATAGCATATGATTTCCATAATTAAAAGATAAATTAAGAAAGGAGGAAAAGAACTTGATAACTAGATTAATCATTTGACTCGGAGATAGAGTCATCATTGAACTCATCATTTTCCATGTCGCACCCAAAAAAATGTGACTTTGGACGGCGCGCGAGCAAAGGTCCCGGCCTTCATGACGGGAACTGCATGGTTGAGGAGTCGCCACCAAGATTTTGAGAGAAATCGTAGGAAACCGTTTAAAAGGAGGATAAGGTTGGTCTGCAAAAACAGAGAATAGGTTCAGGAGTCAATTGAGTATGGGGAAGGTGTTAGGCACCCCACAACACCTCTTCGTTAGAACGGTTACCTGAAATTTATTGTACTCTATTAATATGATTTTATAATTATTTTAATTATCCCTTTTATATTCATATGTTTGATATAAAAATGATGATAATAGAGTGAGAAATATTTATTTATTTATGAGGAAGGACTTGACTCAGAATTTAACTCTGAGGCCCATGTGTCCTGTAATGGGGATCAAAGTTCACATAGTTCGGGCTTGAAAATTGTTGGTGAAAATATATTTTTTAAAGAGAACTTAATTAAAAATAATTCATATTTTGATATGTGTGTTTTAATTTGCAAAAAGTAATTTGATTTTAATTATTTTTTTAATTTTTGAATTTTTGGAATAAAGAAAGAAAAGGATTTAAAATTATTTTTCTTATGTTTTATGATTGAGAATTTTAACTGCTATACCTGTAGAGCCTTATTAGCTTATACGATAATGCAGTTACTTTAAATATCTATAGAGATTCTGAAATCTCACACGATAAAAGAATTTATCAATTTAATTTATTTATTTTTAAATGCTAGTAATAATTTATTTAAGTATGCATGTACATGTTTTTAAAAAATTTTAATCATCATACCTGCAAAGCTTTATTAGCTTGTATGTTAATATGATTATCCTAAATATCTGCAGAGATTCCAAAATCTCACACGATAAAGGAATTAAATTTATTTAATTATATTTTTAATTTGATTAATTTAATATAATATATATTTATATATATTAAAAACTTAATCGTTATATCTGCAGAGTCTTAATGACTTATATGATAATACAATTATCTTAAAAGTTTACAGAGATTCAAAAATCTCACATGACTAAAAGATATAATTGGTAAATATGATTATAATTTAAATACATTAATTTTGTTAATTGATTTTCCTAAATTGTATATTATATGATTATTTACAAAAATCACTTATTTACTATAGGGATTGACAATCATTATATCTGCGAGGACTTATTATCCCATATGATAATGTGATTAATTTAAGTCTCTATGAAAATTCTTGAAATCTCACATGAGACTTAAATAAATTATTAATTTAAATTATAAAAGGAGAGTTAATTTTAATATATAAGTTTTGCTCTCATATCTGTAAAATCTTATTGATTCACACGATACGAGATTATCCTCTATACTTATAGAGATTTAAAGTCTCACACGATAAAAGGATTAAATAATATTCACTTTGAATATATTTTAATGTGTAATTATATAACACATATTTTTTAATATAGAAATCTTAATCGTTATACTTGCGAAGCCTTATTGACTCACGCGATAGTACGATTATCTTAAAGGTCTACAGAGTTTCAAAAATCTCACATGACCAAAAAATATAATTGGCAAATATAATTATAATTTAAATTCATTAATTTAATTAATTAAAATTATAAAAAAATTTATTTTATTTACAAAATTTATTTATTTATTTACCATACAAATTGTGAATCACGATATCTATGAGAATTTATTATCCTACACGATAATGTAATTAATTTAATTCTCTACAAAGATTCTTAAAATCTCATGTGAGACTTAAATATTTATTATCTAAAAAAATAATTTTAATAATGGGCCTTTGAAACTCATATAAATACATATAAGATCGATCCTCATACCCGCAAAATCTTATTGATTTCCACGATAAAGGATCATTTTGTGGGGATTTAAATTTTTTTATTATGATAAATATTTTTCTTATGATATGGGTTATTCAAAAACACATTCATTATATAATCAAGATTTTTAGCTTAACAGAATCTAATTTGTAAAAATATGTTTAAGTTTTAATTATAGGTGGCGAAAATCAAATCTATAGTGATATATTCATCACCTTCAACTATTGTACTTTATAACAAGCTATGCATACATTGAAACGAGAAAATGATATAATATAAGGCTGCATGAAGTTATAAAAAACCTGTATTAGAACCTGTGGAGAATGAAGTGGATGGATCTTTCTGCAGGTCCTTAAGCTCCTTCGAAGCCATATCACTTCCTTCAACTGATGTACCGAGTCAGAACCTGTGCATTGCTGGTAGCCGAACCCACGTAACTGAGGGTAGAAGAAGAAGATAATCTTGTTCAGTACCCACGTGCACATGCATGCTCTGTTTCTATATTTTCTTCTTTTCTATGAGTGTGCTGTTAATCTCTTCATCCCTTTGCTTATGTGTTTGAATGTTAAGGCATATCTAAACACCTTTATTTCAGAGTACTCCATCGCTGTCCTCTCGCTCCCTCACTTTCCCTCTTTTATGCTCTGTTTCTATTCTCCTCTCTCCCTTTCCAGTTTTGGTCCTTCTCTCTCTTTTCTTCCTCGGACTCGCCTCTCCCTCGCGTTTCTATTGTCTCTTTTTTCGTCTCTCCTCTATTTTTTTTGCTTTCTCTCTCTAGATCTTCCTCTTGGATTGAAGGCTGTCTGTGTTCTCCTTCTCGTTCGTTCTCCTCTCTTCTTCTTTTGCTCTGCTTTTTTTCTCAGTTTTTTCGGTCTCTCCCTCCTTTCCTCCTTCATCTCTGTCTTCTCGTCCAGCTTTTCTCCATTTTCATGCTCTCTTTCAAACGTTGTCCATGCTCTGTCTTTTTCTCATTTTTCTGTCTCCTCTCAGACTCCTCGTCTCCAGTGTTCCTTCTCCGTTTTTTTTCTTTCGTTCATGTTATGTCTTTTTTTAACTTCTCTCGTCTCTGTTTTATGTTCAGCCTTATATAGAGAATGAAAGAGGTGAATCATTGCTCTCTTGCTCTGCTTCTTCCTTTTCCCTTCTCTTCCGCTGCATTTTTTGCGTTCATCCAAAGCTCTCTGCTCTGTTTCTGCCTCCTCTGGCTGTGTGTGTGCGTGCTTCCTTTTTTTCTCTTTTCTGCATTTCATGTTGCCTCTGTGACTCTGGTTCTTGTTCATGTGTTTTCGTGCACGCGAGGCTGATCTTTTCGGCTTTCTCTCCTCTTCCCTTTTCTTTTGTTCTGTGCTTGCTTCTCTCTGGTCTGTGCTTCTACGTGTTTACTACTGCATGCTTCTGTTCGTGTTTTTGCTCTGTCGTGTGCTATGTTGGTGCATGTTTCGTCCAGCTTTGTATTTTTTTCTTATCCACTTTTTGCTGTAACGTGTGCATGAAGGACCCAACTTACTTTATATATTTTAATTTTTAATAACTCTTTTTTTAATTATATTTATTAATTTTAAAAATTGGATTAAGGGACTTAAACAAAACTGATTTTGGATTAAGAAAATATTTTTGAAAATATAATCCTAAAAAGAAAATATAATAACTCTTTTAAGAAAAATATAATCCTAAAAGTCCTAATAGCTCTTTTTTTAATTATATTTATTATTTTTTATATTTTTATACATTTTAGTTATTTATTATTATTAAAAAAATGTTCGAACAAAATACGGTATTTACATTCCAGGTCGTCATTCATAGGAGTATGACCAAAATCTTCTTATTGGAGATCGTCATCATCATTATCCTCAATGAGATTCATGTCTTCTATGCCTTCTTTATTTTCTAGTAATAAAGATTGGTCATTAATTTTCATATCTTTGTCAATGTTGAACTGTGTCTCTCGAACGAAGCTAGTGGTTGGAGTGGCATTAATATGGTCAGGTGGCTTGCTATGTCTAGGAATTGGAATTAGGAGGAGGATTAGCTAATGGATAGTGATTTCTATCTAATGTGTTGAGCTCGTTCCAAACTTTTGGTTCAAGTGTGAATGAAGGACTAGTAATTTTGTCATCTGTGGCCTTAAGATGCGGATTATCGTTTATGGGCTGTTTGAAGGAGCCCAAATCACTTTTGCTTCCTTTAACTACCGAATAGACAAATTTTTTGGGCCTCAATTGTGCGTTTTTGGGTTTAGTTTCCATGATCTTAATTGCTTTTGCATTTAGTGTTTGTGGGCCTTTCTAGTTGAATCTCGGTCCAATTGTGTTAACTTTCTTTTTTCCTTTATCATCTGTTCTGTTATCATTGTAAGCCGCCCCTACTTCATCTTTCTCTATCGATCGAGATCTCTTGACTCCAGATAAATCTTTTTTTCGCCATACCTTTCTAGCAGTCCTCTTCGAAGATGTAGCTAGGTTTATAGGTGAAACACTTTACTTGCTAGTCTCCCCATATCAGTCGTCATCTTCATAGATCTTGTCAAGGTTAGTTAAGAGATCAAATTGAGATTTGTTAGAGAAGTTTGTACCTCGGTTTAGGTGCTGTGATCGATCCTTGTGGCCTAGATTTGTAGCCATTGTAAACCTCAAGAATTGAGCATGATTTAGCCGTCGGACCTTCATCCGTTTGCCGCAATCTTCTATCGATAAGTGCTATTGAATGCTTTTTGATGACCCTTTATTGATGGGATTAACAAGATTAATCGGAGTCCCTTGATTCCTAGTCTGAATATTATGTTGATTCGGTTTTGAGTGTAGACCTTCTTGCCCTGTTTTTGCTTGATTGTTCTTCAGATTAAATAGGCAAATATTCTTATTGTGTCCATAGCATCCACAACTGAAGCAAATTAGGTTTAGGCTTTCGTACTCCACGTTGTATAATTCATCTCTAATGAGGAGTCCGAGGACTAATTTCTTTTGTAAATCTATTTCAACATTGATTCTAGTGATTTTAACTCATTCTGTTTTTCCCATGACATCTTTCGTCTTTGCTTTAGATAGGGTGTTTGCATCCACCTTAAAAGTTTTTCTGATGCAATTTCCTATTCTCCAAAGTATTTTTTTATCATAACATTGGATGGGAATGTTAGATAATCGAACCCATAGTGTTACCTTACCTAGAGAGTTAGTGTTAGGATTGAATTAGGGTGTCCATCTCTGAACAAGGATGCAATGATCGAAGATAGTCTATGGACCACCATTGAGGATTCTTTCATAGACTTCAGGATTTTTTGTTCGCACTATATAGTAATTGTTGACTAAATCAATAAGCTCAAAATCCTCTAAATTCCACATTCTGGCAAGTCTGGACTTGAGAGATCTAGGATGCAATTGAATGCCCAGAGTGTTTATCACCAAAGTGTCCATCCAAGGAAGGCATATATTCTTCCATTCATGATCTGAGATAAGCACCATTAGAAATCACTCCATTAATTTTTTTAGTTGTTTCTGATGGATTCCATTCCTTGTCTAGCTCTTTAGCAAGTGTGCTATTGATATGCCTAATGTCTCTAGTATTATGGATTCCAAAGTAGCTATTATAGCCTATGAGTGAATCTTTGTAAGAGATAGGAGTTTTGAAGGCTTTGATTTCAAAGATTATATTTTCTTTACCCGAGTTTGTATCTTGCACTTGAACTTTTCTAGATTGTAGTTCTATAGGTTGGACAAATTTGATGAGCTTTCATTTCCTGTTGCGAGATTGTTGGTATGCTTGGATGATATTGAATGATTTAGTTGCGATTCTTAGCCTTTGTCCACCATCTGTTCATCTAACTTCATAACATTTTTGTTAAGTACATCGATTTCTTCAACTGATGCAAGGGGATCTAATCTTGCTGAAGCAGAGAAGATGAAATTTGGATGGAGCACAGCTTGATGATTCATTGGCACTCAGATGATAAAATAATATTCATTTTGGTTATTTGTCTACGCGCACAATGCATTAAGGCACTTGTGTTCATTAGGGCACATGTCTCTTCTGACGAGTTTTTCCTTTTCAAAACCATCATTTAGATTCTGTTTGGTTCAAGGGGAGGCAAAAGGAAGAGAGGGGATGGAGGGGAAGGGAGCTGAGGGGAGAGGAGAGGAGAGAAGGGAGGGGAGGGGGAGGAGGAGGGGAGGGAAGGAGAGAGGAGGAGGAGGGGAGGGGAGGGTGCTCCTCCCCAATTTGGGGGTAGGTTTTGGAGGAGAGGGGAGGGGAGGGAAAAATTTCCCCTCCCGTCCCCTTCCCTCCCCCCCCCCCCCCAAACAAACATTGGGTTAAACTATGAGGACTTCTCCTAAATTCACTTAGACCATCAGCCTTCTTAATTGTGGTACTGGTCCTCCCCTATCTGAAACATTCTTTGAAGAAGGTCCATCATAATTCTCAACATACAATAGCATTATAATAGTCTAAGAATTTAAACTCAGTTGCAGTGGGTCTTGTCATCCACTACATTTATTCATGTTAATTATATTTGCAACGCCAAAGCAGGACTAAACTATAATGCATCCTTCCATCACTGTAACAGCTTTCCCTCGCAATAGCACCTTTTGGTTCTGCTCATCAAGATGAATATTGAGAACTCCGCCTCTTGGCGATGCCTGCTCATATAATATAAAGAGTCAAGACAACAATCACAAAGATAACTCCAAACTAAGGGATAGACAGTACCTGATAAGCATTGAAATCAAGCTTCGCAAGTTTCTTGCTCCAATAAGATGCTAAAGCACAATGTACACTCCCACAAACGGGATCCTGAAAAGAAATGAAAGTGACCCACCATTATCTCATTACTTTTGTTTTATTATCTAGAAATTTAATGGACGTTCGGTTTTGATTTCTGTAGCATTTTCCCTTTCTGGTAGATTAACCATTCTCAATGAGTCCATAAGAAGTGATCTCATTTTTTTCATCAAGGCCAAGTAAAGACCAAAGGTCTTGAGCACTAATGTGGCAGAAACAACTCAATATTAAGAAATATCATTAATTTCTTCATGCTTGTTCTAAGTTAAAAGTACGTTTGTATAAATAAGAATTCCTCTTGTTACATGATTTCTCCTTCATATAGATAGACATAGGATCTATGGAGCCATTACTTAGAAGTACATTTTGTGAAACAACCATTTCTATTTGATAGAACATCAGCTCTTTATCTCATTAAGTAAGGTAATTACATGGATCACAAGACACTGTACTAGACATTGTAGTATTACGTAGAAAATTATCGAATAGTTTGATTCAAAATTTAAATTAACATGTTTAATGCTAATCACAAGCCAAAATCAGAAAAGGTGCCAGCTGTGTGACAAACAGCAGAGCAGCACCTATGAGGCGGTAAATCAAAATGGAAGGGGGGATTTAAGAAATAATGCACCATTATTTGTGCATAAAATAAACCATGACAGACTAGAACCATTAGATATAGTCATATAGTTATATCTCAGCTATTTACCTCATTAATTCCGAATTTTGGGCAGAAGAATCTGCTGTAGAAGTCAAATCCTGAGTCTGAAGGAGCAATGGAAGTGACAATCAACCCTCTTCCAGGACATTTTACTATAGCATCAAATTGTGGCTTAAGTTCTATGACAGATTTCCCAGAAGTGACTTCAACCTACAAGATATCAGAAGCCTAAAACCAAACATGTTTGATATACAATAACTACTCACATACATTAAACTCGTTTCCTAATTAGACTTAGAATATCATGGGATATGTATTTTTCGCAGTCAACAGTTTGAAGTTATGGTAGTATTAAGCCATTGTCATAAGCAGGCGTTGTAATATGGGAAAATGATAGAACTATGATTAATATGCCATCAAAGAAAGGAAGAGAACAGATTTAGGAATTACCAATAGGTCATCTCCGATGGTTGTCCTTTTTATTTCAAATATGGAAGCACCCTTTAACATTGCCGAAATTTGTGAAGTCTCAATAGAATGAAATTCTGTAGGAGGATCAACAGGAAAGTTTAATTCAATGTAGTATCTGCCTTGATTTTCACCATTTTCCAAGTCAGATGTACTTGTGATATACCAATCTCTGGTATTTTATTATTATAATTTTTTTTTTGGCAGTCAATACTTTGGACAACGTCACGAATTCAACAATATTGGAAGCCACTAAACCAGAAGAAAAGAGTGCGCGCGCAGCAGCTAAGGTACCATGGCCACAAAGTTCAACCTACAAAAGAGCACCAATTTTGTTAATGATGAACTCCTCATCAAGAACTTTTTGAGTGATAGACATGCCACAAATCGTGCTTGATTTTTGAACAGTTTTGACTTAAACAGAATCCAGAAACAAACTTGAATAGCATACTGTTGGCCAAGTTATAAGTCAACTTCCAGTTTTCCCCTAACACATGCTAACCGAATCACGTAGCTCAGAGACTGCAAAATAATACTTGTTGAATCGAAAGCCATCAATTATCATGAATAAATTCAGTATTCAAAGCCATTACTCGTGAATAAACTCAGATTACTGCTACGCTATAGAGGAATCGTTAACTGCATAAGACCATTCCCATATCAAATCTGCATATACAATCCAAGAAGAGCTATTTTATAGCGATATATTCAGTAATTAAATCGTTTTAGAAATCTTACCTCGCAGACGGGAGTGAACCATCTAAGATGGAAACGAGGGTTAGAGCTAGCATTGATCAAGTGGGGAAGACCCTCCGACTCAGCAATTCGAGTCAAGTAACAGGTCTCCGAGATATTGAACTCAGCGGCTATCGTTTACAACCAATTGTCGTTCCTCTCTTCCTACAGTAGACACACTGCTGCGGGGTTTCCCTTGACAGGTGACTCTGTGAACGCGTCCACCTATTCATCAATAGAGACAGAGCCATTCACAATGATGCATGACAAACACACACAAAACCCAGTGAAACAAGAAACCAACCACCAAATATTTGACCAGTTTCTTTGCCATTGATGGAGAAAGAGAAGATGTTCCGATGATCGAAAGAAAAGACAGTCAAACCGCCAACACGCTCCCGATCAGCCCCCCTTAATAGGGGAGATATCTGATTATATTAGTTTCATGTTTTCTCAAAGTCACTTTATTGTGGAATAAGCTATCCTCTTGGAGCATTATTATTATCACACACTCCCTAAAAATCAGATATTTTTTAAAAAGTTAAATATTTAAAAATATAAAATATTTTTAATTTTTAAAATATAATTATTATTATTTTAAAAATATTTTTTATTAATAATAATTTTATATTTATTATAAGAGGTGTAATAAAAGTAAATTAAAAAACAAGAGTTAGTTTGAAAGTAGGTAATTACTTTATTGGAGAGTGAAATTCAGTTAAAAATGCCTTATATTTTTTAATGAAGGAAGTCCTATGTATTCGAAATTAACAACATTCATAAGTTTGTGTTTTCCCCCCTTAGTATGCGGTCTTTAATTTGACAGCATTAGTACACAAGGAATTTAATGATAAACGTGAATGATACAAACATAGCTAATTCTAATGAAGAAGTATGAACTACAAACAAAAGTTTTAAGCAAATAATTAAAGGTATGTCATAAAAAAATTATAATTCATTTTTAATATTCTCAAATATCTTCTTAAATACAATATTGATTGTTCTTGAGAATGTCTTGTGACTTTTATTATGGATTAATATTAAAGTTCTTTTTATGCAAATTATTTACATTTGACCAAACTAATTACATGTAAGGAAGAACTTATAATGATTAACATTTTGTTGGTAAAGTATCAAGTGATTTTTTTTTACCAAAAAATATCAAGTGAAGTATTCAATATGTAACATCCTGATTTTCTAATATAGTAATTTGCTATTGATTTGCAATGTATTAGTAATTAATAAATGATTAGAAATTTGGATGATTACTTGATAATTTATATCATTGGGATGTTAAATAAACAATATGGTTGGAAGGATTGTGTCCTGGAACAAAATGTGTGTGCACAGTGAGAATTTTTTTTTTGTTGTGCCACGTGTCGCAACTAAAACTACCTACACCATGGTGCATATACCAAAAATTGACTTCAAAAGTCATGGATCTTGGTGAGGGCAGAGAGGAAAGAAAAAACAACGTGAAGGGAGAAGAAAAGAAGCAAGGGTTAGCTAGGGCAAGAGATTTCAGAGTATTAGAAGACACCTTCGATCAATAATTTATTAAGTAAACTTCATATGACCCTTACCTTCAATTTTACTATAATTTCCTTTAATATGAGTTCTGGAGAAATTGAATTGAGAAAATTTAAGGGGTTTGTTTCTTACCTTATAGTAATAAAAAGGTTATCGAGAGTTAAATTAGAGCTTTATAACTAATTTAGAGTTGAATGATAGAACTTTGAAGTTGTAGGCTCCATTTGCTCTAAACCTAAAGAGAAATTGGAGTGGAAAGTTGAGTAAAAGTGAAATGGGATTGTTTGAAATGTTGAAAAGTGGTAAAATGATTTAAGTTGATGAGATTTGAAGTGAATATATGTTATATGTTATGTTTAACTATATATTATGCTATACTTATTTTATGGTTGCATGTGATAGTCGATAGTATAGAGTTTATACTATTAATGAAATTATTATTTCACCCCATTGTTATATTTTATAAGACAGAATAGTGATCAAGATAAGGGGAAATAATCTGGATTGGCATATTGGTGTCATTGCTGTAGAGATTCTTGAGTTTGTGTAATGAACTAAATTAATGCAAATATTGTGTATATGAATTGCCATAAGGATTGCCTGTATGTTTAAGTTATGATTTGTGCAAATTTGTAGTGATTTTGTGAATCTTAGCCTATATACAGAAATGTGTAGTGAAATGATTAATCGAGGCTAAGATTTAGTTATAATATATTGTGAATGGGTAAAGTTGAAATAATGTGGTGAAAAAAGCCAAGCAAGCCACTTTATGCCAAATGGTGCAAAGTTTATGTTTGTGAAAATGGGCCGTAGAATGGCTAAACTATGATATATGTGTTTGTATGATATAGACTATGGTCAATCAGGTGTATTAGGTTCTTTTAGACTTGGCTTATGGCCCAGAGTGGTCTAATGAGACAATGTGATTGATTTGAGCACTTGGATGCACTAAAATTTTACAAAAAAGTGACTTTTTGCACTCAGGTGCTCACATTTTGATTGGACTGTTGGATCATATCCAAAATTTTTTCATTAGCTACTTATGAGATAAGTTTTGTGTGGGCACTTGAATCACTACAATTAGATGTCGTATGTGAAAATGATGCATGTTGAAAGTTCATTGTAACATCTTGAAAATTTTAAGACTCGAATTTATTTAAAAAAATAAAATATCTATAATTAAATTAAAATCAAGAATAATTTGATAGAGGTTCAAAGTTTGAATTTTTCTAAGGAAAAGTTTGGTTTTATTTTATTTTTAACTATGAGAAAAATTACTAAAGTTGACCCAGGCTTTTGTTTTATAATTAAGAAACGTGGGGCCCTTCCTTGTAATTTTTTCAAAAGTTTTTGGATCAATTTTAATAGCCATTTCACGCAGAATTGAAACAAAGAAAGCTATGAAACAAAGAGAAAGAAAAAGAAAAGAGAGAGTGAGAGGAAGAAGAGAGGAGGAAGGGAGGGAGTTAGACTTGGATTTAGAAGGCTTTATGACCATTGTGAGCTCGGCTACACAATAAGTAAACTTTTTACTTCAATTCTCTTCCTTCCCTCTTGGTTTTCTTCAATTTTTAGAAGAGAAAATTTCTGAAGTTTGATCCAAAAGGTTTTATTCTTGTAAGCTTTAGTTTCCTTGAGTCTTTAGGAGGTTGTTTTTGAGTTTTTACATGATGCTCTAATGTTTTAAGTGAGTAATGGATGATGAAAATAAAGTTTTAGGAAAAAAGTCAAATCCCAAGAGGTTGGGTTTTGCTCCTTAATGGTTTAAGCCTATTGATTTTGTTATAATTTTACTATTTGAGCCCAATAAGATTTAAATTAAGATTTGATTTTCATTATAAGGGCTAATGGTGAAAGTTAGTGATACTAAATAAAAGTTTTTAATTAATTAAAAATTATATGAATTGAAAATTGGCCTAGTGATGGCTAATAAATAGTTTTGGTGGTTAAGTGATATTATGTGAATGGTTGGTTTAATATATGGACCATTAGGATGGATTATGGCTTATTGACTCAAGTTGTGTGGTATGAGTTATAGTCATCATTAATACTATTTGTCATAAAAAGTAATATGGATCACTCATATATTGTAGGGAATTGTTGATGGAACTTATTAAAAAGTTAAGGAACAAGCCAAATCCTATTTTGTACAAGAAGACCCCTTTGGTACCAAAAGGTCGAAATAACAAGGGAATTTATATTTCTTATTACTTTGTTTAGCTATTTTTGAATAAATATACTAGCTATCATGCATTATATGGTTTAAAAGATTAAATGTGCTTACTAGGGGTTATGGGGTACTACTTTGATTATAGTGCAAATATGTTTTTTTAATTGTTTAACAACAATATTTTTATGGAAACAAGATTTGTTTGCATGTATTGTAATCATAAAGAATAGAAGTTGTACTTAAGAAAGTGTAACTAAGTTAGGTACCTTAGATAGGCTAAGGAACCATTTAAGGGAGATTTATAAATGTTATACTAGCTTAAAGTGTTGAAGTGGTTATACTAGCTCAAAGTGTTGAAGTGGTCAATACTCGAGAAAGGTAAACAAGAGTAAAAGGCATGATCTTGGTGAGAGTTCACCAATGAGAAGGTGTGGTGTAATATTCTATTGCGGCACACTGCTAATACACAGTGTTGCCTTATGTATTGTAGGCTCGTGCACTAAAATGGTTAGTGTATTGAGTGTTCGACACCTCTCAATGGGGGAGGGAATCTGACATATAAAGTGTAAGGTTGAGTACCTAGGCTAAAGTAGCCCTTACATGGAGAGTAAGTCAGGCTGACTCTGGGAGGGAGTTAGCTTCGACTGCTCAGGATTTCAAGTCGAAGGGACATAGGCAGTTCGGTAGATTAGATCATGCCTTAGATTTGTTTTGTGCCTGTGGAGGGCGGTACAAGTAGGTATAAGGTTTACCTACAAGTTAAAGAGTGCCCGGGGACATTTTGTTGGTCATGAAAGGTCATATCGACCTATGTCACGCATTCATACATTTTAAATGGCTAAATTATATACTAAGTTAAATTTATTATTTGTTTATCAATTATGGCTTACTTTGTAATAATCAATGTAGATTTCTCTATTATTGAGACTGTATTTGTCTCACCCCTTTCTTTTCAATATTTTTAGGTCTAGGCAAATGAACCAGTGGTGGACGAGGAAAGGAGCAGAGCTAGGGGTTTGTTTGTAGATTGTAAAGAACTACAACCTCTTTCTTTTGAGTAAATCTATTGTAATGTATTTAGAATTAGGGTGCCAGTAGGATGTGCTTATATAAATATGTGTGTGAATATGTGTGGATTATATGGCTTGCGATATGAAATTTTATCTGCTTGTAGACTTGTGGCTAGAAAACTTGGTTATAGTGTGTGGTTTTGATGGATTTATCTAGTAGACCAAGTTTCTACTACAAGTAGATATTTATTTTGATATATATGTGATTCTACAAGCAAATGCAAAGTGGCTGCATTACAAATGGTGTGCTATGGGCAAACATACACCTTGGATAGAGAGAGTGGGTACGTAGGCCCCACAGAGATCTCTGAGCCAAGTGAAAAATATTTAACATGTGCATTCATATGTGTATGATATTTATAATGGTTTTTGGCCACTCTTATATGATTTGTGAATTTTGGGGACTTAGGGTCTATTTTGGAAAATGGCACCTGGGTGGTCAAATTTTGGTATAAAAGGTTTTTCTATCATTTAAATGTTCTATTAGATGTTTTTAATCTTATTTGACATGTCTAAAGTATCTTCACAGGTTTGTGACTATTATGATGGGATTTTGGACAATTTTGAAAATGTTTTTACTAAAAAACTACACTTTTACATCCAGGTGTCCAAATCTTAATCTGACCGTTGGATTTCTCTAAAATTTGGATCACAAGTAAAACTTTTTATAAGCTTCGTGTGGGCTTTAGAATCACATTGATTGGACACCAAATAAAAAAAATGGCACACTCCAAAATTTGGTCTGAAGGAGTTATCATGACAACAAAAGTGTTGTCATGATAGCAACAGTGTTGATGTTACAACAAACATGAATTTTAATTCATCCGTTGGATCTTTTCAAAATTTGGTATGCTAATAGTACTCTTTAAAAGTGACATGTGAGCTTTTGAATTGCTCTGATTGGAGGTCAGATGATGAAATAGTGCATTCCAGAAGTTAGTCTGAAGGTGCTGTGCTGTCATGACAGCAAAAATGTCCAATTTTTAATTCGACCGTTAGATCTTTTTGAAATTTGGTGTAATCTAAGTAATAATTATACTTCGATCGGAGGTCAATTGATAGAATGGCACCTCCCAAAAGTTGGCCTTGGAGGGCTATCATGATAGCAATTTAATGCTATCAATTGCTGTTATGACAATATTTTTATCCCACCTTTCGTCTAGCTTGCTTTCATGCACTATAGGTAGAACCAACAAATTTTTTTAAAGGTTTTAAATGTTTATGTTGTGATGGTGTATCTATTTAGTGATTTAAATGATTTATTTTTTAAGTTGGTTAGAGGATTAACTCCTTAACCACACTTAGTTTATTTGAATTATGTGATTTCTGGATAACACTCAATATAAGTATTACATTCATTATTTATGCTGTCAGATGATAGCAGTAGAAATGGGCTTGTGCACCGTGATGCATTGCACATCACGCTATAGTGCATGGTACAGAGAAAGTCAAGGTGTGTGGCTCTATGCCACAAGCCACGGCACATGTAGTGCACGTCACGGCGTATGCCTTATAATCTGACCATATTTCCTTGTCTCAAGGGTATGTAATGATTTATATGAATGCATATAATTTATTTCCACTATGTATAGCTCTGATATGTTATGATTTTGTTAGTTTTGCAAAATAAGTCTTGGGCCCAATCTTTTCAAAAAAAATATTTGAATGTATAGTTTGGCACGTGTGATTAGTGATTGTAACATCCTCAATTTAAACTAGATTATCTAAGCTCAATCAGATTAATTCAGTTTGTGGCTTGAACGGCCTAACGAGTATGTTCAATTTCAATTTCAGCCCTAAACGCAGGTCTGAAGGAGAATCAGATCACCCAAGAATGAAAGAGGAAGAGAATTTTGAAGAGGAAGATTCTGTGCCAACGTCGCGGCTTTTAGATAAGCCACCATAGTGCATGTGTGGCAACATGCCTATGAGGTGCTCTCTATGCCATGCGTTGTGGTGCATTGTGCGTCTGCCATGGCGCATGGTCGCTTTTTTATTGTAATAAGTTGCGAATATGATGCAATAGAGAAGAGAAAAGAAACAAAGAGAGCAGTGAGAGATTAGTGCTAGGGCTTGAAAAATTTGAATGTTGGGAGTATTTTGGAGCTCCTAAACGTCAAAGGTGAGCTTTTTACACATAAATCTTTCTCTCTTCTTCCATTTTCTTAATGGTAAAAGTTAAGGTTTGACTGATAATAGTGACTTTTGGTTTATAGAGGACATGGTTCCAAACTCATTAACTTAAATAGAGTTAATGGAAGTAGATTGAGCTAAGTAAACTTGGTATTAATGATTATATGAGGATTAGTGATTGAGGAGCAATTAATGTCTGAAAATCCTCATAAATATGGTGGTTAGGAACAATATGGTCCTATTAATAACCAATAAAGAGCTCAATGATTAATGAAGGTTAAAAGAAGTTAAGAAAACCTATGAATGCTTTTACATGAGTCAAGAATGAATCTTGAGTATTAAGAAATGTTGTGAAGTATTAATGAATTATCTCAAATAGGATATTGATGATTTATATGGTAAATGCTTGTAGTGTGACTATTATTGGCACCATTTAAGCTTCTTAAAAGCTTTGGAAGTGAGTATTTGAGGGGGTAAATCTTTTACTTCTCAAAGATTTGAGGTAACCAAGGGAATTTAACTTAAACTTTTGTGTGTTTATTAGTTATCGATTAATAAATGATGATTGAATTATGTAAATTGATTGAAATAAAATGTGGCTTGCTTTGCTTGAAAAAGCCCACTATGAAGTGGTGATTTAATTTAGTTCAACGATTGTGAATTTAAGAAGTTCAATGAGTTATGTATTGTGAAGTTTAATGAAAACATGGTTATGAGGAGTTTAATAATGTGTAACATAGTAGAGTTCCATGATTGATTGAAAGTTTGAAGTACAACGATTGTGAGTGAGTAAGGTACAATGATTGTGAAATTGGGAAGTTTAATGATTTGTGTAATGAAAAGTTAAATTGAAGAGTTCAATGAATATGATGAGTCTAATGATTGAATTAATGTAATTTTTATATATGAGATGTGTACTATGATGTCTTTGTGCATGTGTGATAATGAGTGATTGTATACCTTAAATTATTATATAGTATAATATATGCATTGCATGATCATGAGAGTGAGGGAGTTTGCCTTAGAAGAGAAGTAGAGAATTAAATCCATGTTTTACATGGTTTGAAGAATTGTTTATATGCCACTTGTATTTAAACTAATTGACATGTACTAGTATAGTTAGTTGGACCTTAGTTACCAAGTAATTGTACTCACCCCATTATCTTTAATATTATAGAGAATAACTCAAGAGGATTGGAAAGAGGAAAGCTCTCAGAGGCTTAAGACTATGATCCTACTTTGTATGTCTCTTTATTTTGGAGACACCATATGTATTTGACGATTTTAATTGTCAACTAGGTTTTATCCATTTTTAGTTCTCATTTGCATTATGTGTTTGTGAGTTGTAAGTGTATTTTGGGCCCTAGGGATGAAGTTCATGTTTTGTGAAATATGTGATAAGGCCAACACATTAATGCAAGTGAGAGTAGAGTACATTATGTGTTGATCATGGATTATTTGATGAAATTGTGCTTTAACCTCTCCTTGTATGTTTTTGAGGTTACGGGGTTGAGTAGTGAAATTGTGATTTATAAGTATTTATTGTGATATGGTGCATTGTACAAGTTAATCTTGAGTTTTTCATGTGGTCAAATGGGTTTCAATGTCTAAAGGTTTATGGTAACTGGTTTGGCTATTTAGTTTTTGTGAAATGTAAAAAAAAAAAAGTGCAAGTTTTGAAAAGAGTACCTAAATTTGATTGAGTAATAATTTGATTATAAAACAAAATCCATTAGTTAAAGCTTGGAAAGAGCTTTCCATAGACACCTAATTTGCATCAATTGGACATCGGATGGAGAATCGGGGGTGTGTCAACCATTGCCCTAAAAAACTGTCAATTGACAACAAAATTTACTGTTAAAATTCATGCAATTGCACCACAGCGCATGTCACAGACAGAAACAACATGCCGTAGACATGTTCAATGAGCTGTAGTGCTTACCCCAAACTTTTTAACATTTTCTTGTTTTCCAATTTCTTATACTAATGAACTCATGTTTGAAATGATCCTATACTTTCATATACTTGTCAACTCTGATTTGTTTATTTGGAGGACTTTAAAAATATGGTTTTAGTTTTGTAAACTAGGGATCCAAAATTTTCTAACTATTTAAAACTGGTATTATGTTAACTACCTTAATCCTATTTCTTTGTTACTTAAGAATTGGATTTAATTATGATATTAGAAGGAGGAGGAGGATATTATAATAATTGTGATAATCCTTTCCTATATCTAATAAAAATAGGGGAGGGTTACACAATGTCTTTAGACTATAATAATTTAGTGAAGTTTTAAGAGAACAAAGACAAATGCTTGTTATTTTTTGATTTAATGTTATAAAGCATTAACTTCCTCCCTAAGGAAAAAAAAAATAAAAAGAGAAAATCCATGCTTAGTAAAGCACTTACACTCTCAAAAAAAGCACTTTCAAAAACAAAAAATTGTAAATTCAAAGCATTTATTAAATTTTCCGTAGTAATTCAAATTCCTATCATAATTTTTTT
>NW_026555405.1:0-81934 GCF_029017545.1 Prosopis cineraria
AAAAAAGATAGGAGAATAATTGTTAATTAAGATTTATCTAAGATATTAGGATTGTCCATTAGGATATTTAAATAAGGATATTTATCCATTAGAATTAGAATTTATTATTTTATTTTATTGTTATCTTAAATGTCAATATTTTAAGATTAGATTTAGATTTAGGATTTACAATTTGAATTTAAATTATTATTATTTTATTATTTTAGAGCTATATAAATAAAGTTAGGTTTTTCACCTTGTATTCAGCTTTTGAGTATTATTAAATAAGAGTTTTTGAGAATTTTAGCATTCTCCCTCCTTCTTCCTCTCTCCCTTCTCCTTCTCTTCTCTCTATTCCTCTCTCTCTTTCCTATTTTACACCACAAATTATTATCTATCTTTTTAAAATGACTTCTTGAGCTTAATTGCTTATAGTATTGCCTTTTTAGTAAAACTTTAACTATTAACTTGTAATGTTTCTTTTTTTAAGAAAAAATTAAAAGATTGTGGACCTCTTTTTTGCATATAGGTTGAACTTTGAAGTGATGGACAACATGAATTATGCATAACTTATGTAAGGATAGTGTGACTTTGTACATTGATTGATGATCTCAACATTTCAAAGCGATGTTTCTCTTTTTCACTTCTAAAATAATGAATAATTATTTTAAAAAGTCATACCAAACTTGCTTTACTTTCAGAAGTTGTGCCAAACAAATTAAATGAGTATGGATGTCCAGGTGGAAAGTAAACTAAAGGAGTCCTTCAAATTTTATATTATCTCATTTTGATCAAAATCATAAAAAGGGATGCATTCTTTGAAATCATCTGGTATTAGTATTGCTAATTAAACCAATAGGCGTTGATCCTAGTAAAAGGGATTCTAATACCACTTAAGTATGATGTCTAAAATTTGAGCTCTTGTGAATGCAGAAAATACTTTCAAAAGAGCCACCTTTAATTGAACTCGATAATGCTTGAAATTTGACCTAGTTATCACATAGCCATATATAAAAAAAGTATTGTTGACTAATTTATGAGGAAATGACATTAAAGGACTAAAAACCTTTAATTAATTGGTCTAAAATTTGATGCTATTCATGATTTGCAAACATTAAAAACAAAAATTTGCAACTGAAATTCACGAATTTATTAAAAACAACTTGTCAAATATATCATCATTTCTAATAATTTGCTACTCATATAAACTTTCAGAACACGAAGTTTAAAGTAGATTCATTAATTTATAAAGGAAAATGATTATCAAGTAATGATATATTTGACAAGTTTTTTCCTTACAAATTAATGAAAATCTCACTTGCAATTTTTTTTTTTGGTTTTGAGGGTTGTAAATCATGAAATAAGAGTATCAATTTTATTTTACTAATAATGTACAAAAGATTCTTTAGTCAATTTGATATTTTAGTCCTTTAATGTCATTCCCTCATTTAGTTTTAAACCAAGGTCGTCACAGGGTAAGTTTTGGTAATATTACTTTTTTCCAATAAAATTTGTATTCAATGTCTTACTTTCGCTCAAAATGATAAATTAAAAAGGGTTAAAGAGTATTTTTATTCTTTAATTATTTATTTAGGAGCATTCGATATCCTAAACTTACATGTAGTGTCATTTTTTCTTTCAACATTTAAAAATGATGCATTGGATACCCTGTCATTATAAATGCTAACTTTAACCATTAGTTAATTTAAAAAAATTAAAGGAAAGGGTTTAAAAGTTATAGAAAAGGACCCATAAAATTTCACTTAAGTACCATATGAATATTTGGATGCAAATGTTTTTTCTTACCCATATAAAAGCCTAAAATACAATGTTGACTAACCAATTTAACCAGCTATTGGGTAATGAATGGATCACAATTATTGGAAACAACATCAATAAATAATTAAAAAATATTATATTTGTTTTACAAATCTTCACATACAATTTATAACTTTTAATATTTACACATTCTTCATAAATTTACAACTTAACTAGTTTATCTATTATTTATAAATGAACATGTTTTTTACACTTGCTTTAATTTTTTGAAGGAGGGATTATAAATTTTAGAGAAAGACTTATACATTATCACATTATTTTATAGACTTAATCAATATTAATTTTCTTATAAGGTACTTTTTTGTATTGTAATTTTTATGGGTCATTTTCTATGATATTTAAAGTTCTTTTTTTCTTTGTAATTTTTATGTCAACTAATAATTAAATTTAATTTTTTTAATGGTAGGCTAGAAGGGAAAAATTATATCACAAGTAAGTTCAGCATATCAAACACTCCTAATCAAATAGCTTAGGCATAAAAATGCTCTTTAATAATCATTCCTTAACTTTCCAATTAATTAATGGAAAGATAACACCTTTTCATTATACTTCACCTTTTCTTTTGAAAAATTCTTTATACCCAGCTCACTTTATTCCTCCTCTTCTTATAATTTTATATTGATGGAATATGACCAACACTAATGACATCAATTATTTGTTTAATCAAGCAAAATTCATAACTTATCCAATTATTAAAATAGGACACAAAATCGAAGAAGAGAACAAGTATCGTATTGTAAGCATGACATTTTTATGGCCGACACTACAGTTTTAACTCTACATTGATACCACATAAAGCCAAAGTATGAAATTATTTTTTAAAAAGAATGGAATTAAAAGAAGAAAATAAATTATAAAAAATATTAAGAAGAAAAAATTAAAATTAGAAAAAATTAAGGTCGAAAATAAAATTTGAAGAGAATTATCACTTAAGGAAGGAAACATGCTTTACTCTAAAATTAAATTAAATTTGTTTAATAAAAACACATAACTAAAAAAATAATTTGACCGAACAATGCTAATAATTGCCATGACGAACTATTGATAACGTCATAAAGATTAGTGCGAAGCAGCTGAGGCAGATAATGAGAGTGACGATTAATAAGAAATTGAATTAATTTTATGCTTAGTTGAGGATTTTACAGCTGCTCATCTCGTTCTTACCGATAAATTGCGAGCGTTTACATCTTACATATGAAAAAATTGTATTATTTTTAAAACTTAATTTTTTTTTGATAGGATTTAACATTTCATTTTAACGATTATTTAATAGTAATTTATCCTTAGTTTTGCATGGAGAGTTAGATGTAAACAATTTTTGAATTTTATTTTATGTATATATCACGCGCTTGGTACGTATTTATCAAGTAAAATTAATTTATGCCAACGTACTTTGTTTAAAATAAATTTGTATTATCTAGAAGACTTAATATATTTTCTAAACTTAATTCCTTGCGCTCACCTTATTTTATGAAAATTGAGAGTAACCTTTGGCACTAATATGAATTAATTATTGTACAAAACTAAACGCATTTTTGTATGCATTGCCTGAAATCTGCAAAATGTCACTGCTCACGAACAATTCAGCTCCCTAAACATTAACTTAATTTATTTCTAATAAAAATTAACTTAATTTATTTCTAGAAATCAGAATCAATCCTAAAAAGCTCAAGTTTCAGCAGATTGTATCAGACTACAATGTCCATTTAGTTAGGAAATTTGCGTAATTTTTTATTTTTAAATTAATATATGTTCAGTTGGTGAAAGAAGAAAACACTCGTATTTTTTTTTTTGGGTGAACAAAACACTTGTATTTACATATAAATTACTCCCCCTTTTGAGATAAAGACGGCCATATCTAGTTTTTTATTTTCCTCTTTGGGACAGCTTTACACTTTAGAACGCACTACAGTAGAATCTACCACTTAACGTTTCTTAGTTAGAGAGTTGTACCAGCTTAATTGAAGATATCGAATTCAAGCTTTGGAGATGTGCAAAAATAATGGTGGTAGCGCTTTCATTTGAAAGAGTTTTATTTTTGGCTCATTTTGAATTAATATTGACCCTCATTAAAGTCTTCTCAAGTCGACATGGAGTAGACCTAAATACTAGGTACTGCACAGAAAAACAAGAACGATACTTAAGTTCCAACGGGATCATTAATTTGTTAAATAAAGTCCAAATAAATTAAATTTATAAATGTAAAGTAAGTCCTTTAGGTCCTTATTTGGTATTTTTATATAGTTCAATCTATTTTTAATTTTAAAATAAAGAAAATGAGTTGCAAATACAAGAAGATAAATCTATAAATTTGGGAGATAAAGTTGCAAATTCTTGAAAGTGTTTAAATAATATGACATTACTTTTTAAATTTAATCATTAATATTTGTGTTCCTTATTAAATTGGGAAAAAAGAGTTACAAATTCAAAATGATGAAATTACAAATTTGTCTCTCACATTTTTTTATTTTGATATTTTGCAATTTTGTCTCCCAAATTTATAATTTTATCTTGTTGAATTTGCAATTCATTTTTTCAATTTTAATAGAGAATAGAAATCTTAATGATTAACTTTAAAAAGAAACAAGTCATTATTTAAACACTTCTAGAAATTTGCAACTTTATCTTGGCTCCCAAATTTTCAATTTGGTCATCTTAAATTTGTAACTTGCTTTCCCAATTTTCAGTAGGGAACACAAAGCTTAATGGTTAAATTTGAAAGGTAACATACCATTATTTAGACATTTCCAAGAATTTGCAACTTTGTCTCCCAAATTTGCATTTTTGTCTTGTTAAATTTGCAACTCATTTTTTCAATTTTAAAATCAGCAACAAATTCCATTATATGAAAATACCAGTTAAAGACCTAGGAGACTTCTACATTTTAAAATTTGTGGGGACTTTCTTAGAATAAAATTATCCCAATGGGGCTTAAGTGTTATTCCAAAAAAATAATAATAAACAACACACAAGACCATTCATCATTTGGATAACAACCTAAAAGTTAGCCAGATTCCACGTCTTATAGTAATGATAATAAAATAATCAATCATCAAATTATTTAATACAGTAAGTAGAGGCTGATTGTATCATGTTAGGAATTATGGAGTGGAGATTGATCATCTGCTCCTGAATAATTTATTGCATATAGTACTGAAAGAAAAAGCGAAGGCGATAATCGGAATGTGTATAAATATACAAGTGTATATCATATAAATGAGACCGACAACATATACGTCCTTTTGTTTGTCACACTTAAGTAGGAAGTGCTAGGAGATAAAACCAAATGAGCTCCTTGTACTATAATGCCCCCCCCCCCAATTCACTTACAAGCAATATTTTATAATAATTAAAAAAAGTAAAATAGTCTATATGATTGGATGCATGAGGATTTGGTTCAAATCCTCCGTTTAAATAGATAAAAGTCTTAGATTTAGATTTGACCTAAATTCAAATTCATGTTTTATTATAATTTCTTTATAATTTTAACTTTCTTGTAGATTTTAATTATTTGAAATTTTAACTATTTCAACTCTATCATTTTTTTCTTCATATTTTTACCATCAGTATCTTTGTTATTTTCATCACTCCTCTCATCTCTCATTCTTGCATCTCAGTATCTCACCAATTGAAGAATAAAGATAAGCTTGTCACTTTCAAAATTTTGTTTTTGCTTTGAATCATAACTTGTCTCTTGTTCACCTTTAATTTTTTTCCACTATCTAGACAAATAATTTTAAATACATAAATTTTAAATATGAGATTTTAAATCAAACATTATCTCATTGATTTTATATTTTACTTCTATTTTACATTCTTTTAAAACGAATATGCCCAACCACGAAACTGCGAATTTTTTGGAAAAGCAGTCTCTTTATGAAAGCAAGAGAAGGATTTCGAGCCCATCAATCATGAGAATCACAGAACCCCAAGAACGCTTCTTTTTCCTTTTTTTTAATTTTAAAAAATAATTTTGTAAAGATCATCTAATGTAAGACTCTGATAAAGTTTGGCATCTCACTAGAAAAATGGACTCCATCAGCAAAATAATGTTTGGCATGTACATTTCCTTGCAAGCATCACATGTATGGGATATGGAATGTGCTTTCCTTCGTGATTTGTGTGCGTGTATATATTAAACTATTATAATATTCCTTAAGTTGTATCATTAAAATTATCTAGAAATTATTTTGATTTCTATTTTTACCTATAATAAATACCATAAATTTTAAAAAACATATATTCTCTGTCTCTATCCTCTCATTGAAAATTGATAATGGCATTTTTAAAATAAATCAATTAATATTACACAAATTCTTGTAAAATGAATTATATTTATTTTTATGTTATTATCAATATATATATCAATACATACTCCCTTCCTTAAGATATTTTTTAGAAATTTTATTTGATCCTTAACATTAGATACTTTATAAAATCTAGTAAGTAAAGTAATTATGAATTATTTTCAAAAGATCTCACATGTCTAATTAATTCATTTGAACGATCCATTTAACTTTAAGGTAAAAATGTAGAAGTTAAGACTTTTAATTAATTGTAGTTTACGAATGTTACAGTAATTTTTGAAGAAATTAAGACTACTCTTAATTAACTAATATAATTCACATCAAATTTTTTAACATGGTTGATTCAATTAAAAGTTCATTATAAATATTATGGAAAGTAGTATAATAAAATTTATGAAAAACAATACAGACAATGAATAGCGTAACTCATTCTCTGTGTGTGTATTTATGTAGTCGAATTTAATAAATATATCAAAGGTATTCTCGAAATATCTGTGAGGCCAGTCCATTTTTGATATATTAACTCAAAATTTTATGAATCAAGTTTACAAATTTTTCTCTCTCTATAATAAAATTTATAGAAAACTATACGAATAATGAATAGCTTAACTCATTCTTTGTATATATATGCAGTCACATTTAATGAATATATCAAAAGTATTCCATCCTCATTTTCGAGACTCAAATGGTGGGAGAGAAGGAATGGCTGAAAAGTTGGGGAAATAACACTGTATATTAACTGAAAATTTTATGACTGGAGCACATGAGTTCTTCTTCTTTATTATATATTAGTTAATAATTACTTTTGTAATTTTTAATTTATTATGGAAAAAATGTCGAATGAAGGTGTGATGCTTGCTTGTGCATCCATCTTTGATCTACAAAAGCAACAAATTTTTTCAATGAATATGAAAAGCACGGCCATTTTTTATTTTTTTGTGAAATCTACATATGCTTATCTTAGGAAGGAGGGAACGTTGAACCCACTATGGAGTAAAATTTGGAAAATGAGGATTCCCCATAGATGCAAATCTTTTATGTGGATGGTACTACATGACAGGTTGTTAACCAATAAACTTCATGTTTAGAAGCACTTAAGTAATGATGCGAGTTGCACGTGGCGTAAGGATGCGGGTGAGGATATTCTTCATGTCCTTCAGCATTTGCTTGGAAGTCCAAGATTTGTGGAAAGCTTTTGTTAAACCAGATTTTGTAGATCAATTCTTCAACGCTCAACTTTGGGATTGGTGCCGAATGAATATTTCCATAAATGTTGGCATGGCAAATGATTATTGGAAGAGTTGGTTCGCGATAGTGTGCTGGCTTCTATGGAAGCGTAGAAATGATTGTATTTTCCAAAATACTACTCAGTCAAATGCTTTGATCACAAATCATGTGAAGGCCATCTTAAAGTGGATGACGCAAGACCAGTAAGATCTTCGAGAGATGAAACCAGGTAGGAACAGACCTGATATCCTGACTAGTGGGTATAACCCAAACAGATTGCAACTTTTTGTGGATGGTGCATTTTCACAGTGATCAGATGCAGCAGGTTGTGGCGAGTATTGAAGGACCATAATGGCAGCCCATTGAGAGCTTTTATGCTTAGGCTACAAGAAGGCAATGCCTTTTTTGCAAAACTATGGGCATGTTTAACAAGTCTGAAGATTGCATGGGATAATGGATGCCGCTCCCTAATTCTGCATAGTAATGCCACAGAAGTTGTGAACCTGATAAAAGGAGGGAACGCACGTGGACGTCCATATGTATTGTGGACTTATCATAGATATTCATGAGCTGCTTAGCTAGAGCTGAGAAGTGGGTCCATGCATAATTGAGCTCTAAATATTGAGGCTGACTCTCTTGGGAAGCGTTCTTTGGGAGCGGCACTTGGTTTCTATCATCCGGCATTGCATGTGCCAATTTCTTGGAATATCTGAAACCACTTTAAGCTCTCCATCTTGTGTCTTTTTGCTTTCCTTTGTTGCTTGCGTTTTTCTTTTTCTTTTTCTTTTTTTTTTGCTTCCTTTGTATATATAAAAAAAGCAACAATTTTTTTTTAATACAAAAGCAACAAAATTGAAGTTGAGAAAGTTGCGAGAGGACCTACAGATGAGTAGACCCGTCACTTTGTTATTATGATATGACGAAAGATCAATACTAGATCTTTTTTTTTTTTGGGCCAAAGAAGATTAGTACTACATCCTCACATCTGAGCATATACTAATTAAAAACACTATGTCCCACTTTATTGTCATTTCTCACACACTGGGTTGGCGCAACCTAACATTGAAATTAATCTACATAGCCATTTTCTTGTATTGCGGAATTACTATTGGACTTCTCACTTTGTGCTTGCCATCTGTCCATGCCAGCTCCCCAAATGAAGGCTGATCTGAAGTTTTGGCTGAACTTGTTGCCTGCAAAATCACCAGATAGCTCTTCTTCTGGTTTGTCCTCTGAAACGTCAAAGTTGTCGGAAGAACAGCAACCTTAACTCCTGTCGGGGCTGTGACATTTACAGTATACGTGCTTGGAGGTCCAACATTTGTTACAGTGCGAGTAACATTTACAGGCTTCACACCCAGAAAAGGTAATGTGATGGAAGGGTAGTTGAAATCTTCTAGTCTGTAAGACCTCGGACATTTGTATGGCCTGTTATAGTTAATGGCTTCCACTAATCTTGCCTCATAAGCAGAGGCACATAACAAATTGAGGTAATCAGAAACCTTGAGGTCATAAACAAGACCTGGGTCTATTGCTTGGTTGGGTTTGACGAATCCTGTACCATAATGAAATGGAGTTGCTACTTCATCATCTTGCTCGTCCCGAATCTGCGCATTGGTGTTATCCAGTATGTTTGCTGAAACGACATAGTTTTGAATACTTGTTAGAGAGAGAGAGAGAGAGAGAGAGCAAACTGTAAACATGATAACAGACTAATGCATGTCATAATACCGGTGGTCATGATGGCTGACTTGATCATTGCAGGACTCCAACTAGGATGGCGAGTTTTAAGAAGACCAACAATGCCAGTAACATGAGGACATGCCATGGAAGTTCCAGATAGAATGTTATAGTCAAAGTGACGTCCTACATCCGAATCTAGGTTGGTGGGACTTGCAGCAGAGGAATAAGCGGCAATTATATCCTGACCTGGTGCAGTTACATCAGGCTGAAAATAACCATAAGAAAAAAAAAAAAAACAGTTACCACAGGAAAACAAAAAGATCATGAACCATGTCCTTGATTGAATGCGTGTTAAGAATGGGGAGTGACTAAAATGGAAGAAAGGAAAAACGAGCAAAATTAGTGAAATAACACCATATCTTAATTTAAAATTTTAATGCTTAAGTTTATGGGTCCATGGTTTTCATTAATTATATATTACTTTTCTTGTCTTATTTATATAATAGAAAGAATATTTGTTTTGATTTTATTTATATAAAATTCCTCAATGATTATTGTGTTATCTTTACCCTTTTACCTTTATTAAATGTGGGGAAGGTTATTAAATGTTAAAATATTTTATTTTTAAAGTATGTATATATATTTAATAGAAGTAAAGTTAAAAACTTGTTGAATTTTATACAAAGTAAATGAGATTTAAGATTTTTTTTGGTTTTAGTAAAAATGTTAGAAATGACTTATACATAGAACTAAAGAGAGTGGTTATTAAGCCTAATTTTATTCGATGTAAGATTTTTCTAATCTTTCTAAAGCCTCTCATATTTGTACAACCTAACCATATGGATATATACATATGTATAACCTCGAGGATTGAGGGTAGAATCATGTTGGGTCCCCTGGATGAGAATGTTGAAACTTTTGGAGCTGGCCTTTTTGGGATAATTGTTTTTGCGTTGTCCAAGAATGCAAGCGGGTTCCTACACCAATATATATATATATATATATGAATAAATGGAGCCCCTGTGATTGGAAATTAAATATTTTTCCAAGCAACTTCAAATTAAAGGGATTAGCATATGTAATAACTTACTTATTGTTGTCGAGATAGTCCGACAAATCATTACCATGGGAATGATGAGTTGGGGGCGGCGGAGGTTTTTTAGTAGGAACATTGGAAGTATCGATTACATGAGCATCAGCTGTAGCTGTATTAAATTGCTCATCATTGCGCAGAATCATTTTCAATGCGCCTACACGCTTTGCTTCTGCACCCTTGTCCACAGGTCTTAAGCTCCTTCCTCTTTGGCACACCAATATGCGACCCCTTACCTTTGTAGGATCAAGAGTTCCTGGTCTGCAAAGTTGACTACAACAGGAACCAAAATATAATGTATATTATATTGTATCCATCATATACTGATAGCTAATTAATTAAAGCATGAAGAATCGAGAAATTATATATTTCATTCATTCTCACGCGTCTTGAAATGTCGCATTAGGAAGCTTGACATTGCCACCAATGACCACGGGAATCAACTTCTGAGATGTCGAGTTTGTGGCAAGACTTGTCCCCTGATTGTCCATGTTTTTGTTAGTTAAAATTGACGTAGTTTAAGTTAGAGAAACAAACTAATACTTAATTTTAAGCCATATCAGTAATAATGAGGTTAATATTGTTGAAACTTGAAAGAACAAGCCATATATACCTTTATGCGTTGGCCATTACCGAGAGTAATATTATCAGTGAAGTCCCTGTCTATGGAGCCGGAAGCAACAGTGAAGATCCAAGGTGCTACATTCGATACAGTTTGAAGTTCAGGACCATCATTACCAGCAGAGGCAACCACTATTATGCCTCTAGAAACTGCATGAAAGGACCCAATGGAGATCCCATTTGTCAACATGTCATTAATATCTGGGACGGCACTTCGGCCGATGGAAACAGAGAGCACATTGACACCATCATCAATGGCATGATCAAAAGCAGAAATCAAGTCTTCATCAGTGCAGTCTTCAGAATTATCACGGCCCCAGCAGACTTTGTACACTGCAAGACGAGCTCTCGGAGATCCGCCTTTCGCAGTGCCATTCCCGTTGTTGAGAACACTTACGTTCCGAACAAAGTTGCCGCCGGCTGTTGACAGTGTGTGGGTCCCATGCCCCTCGAAGTCACGAGCACTGATACCATTTGATGGGCCCAGGCTTCCATGTTTTATCTCATAGGCTTTATAAAAGGTTTTGGCTCCAATGAGCTTCCTGTTTTACCAAATAATGATCAAAAGATACAAATGATCCTTCCTCCTATCCTTCAAAATTTATTGTTTTAACAATTTTATTATAAAAAAATTAATCTTTCAATCTTTCAACTTTTAACTCACTTATAACTCGATCTCTCAATTATAACTCAATGCAATTTAGTCCATTAACTTTTGACTCGTTTATAACTCAATTTTTCAAATTTTGTTAGCTAGCTCTCTTTTTTTTTTTTTTATGTTAGTTTAGATCCTACCTCAAAGAGTAAGAGGAAAGTATTTTAGAATAAGAGATGAGTATTTTTTTATCTATTTTATTTGATAAAGATAATTTTTTTTAAAAATTTGAAAAATAAAGATCGAATTATAAGTGAATCAAAAGTTAAGTGACAAAATTACAGCAAGTCATAGTTGAGAGATTAAATCATAACAAGTCATAATTAAAAAATTAGATTACAAGTGAATTAAAAGTTAAAGGATTAAAAGATTATTTTTTTTATTATTTAAAACAAGAAATTATGAACATGTATTTAACTGCATTTTGATCAAACCTGTTACAAAGAGTCATGTTAGAACGGCCAGACAAACTGTAGAGCTTGCATTTTGATCCTCCACGCCACTTCTTTGGAATGGGACCGTACCCATCATCTCGGAAGCTTCTAGACTCCGGCCAAACACCTATCCAATAAAACCACACAATGAATAATAATAATAACAATAATAAACACGCACGTGCAGATTGTTAGAATCTTTATATAAAGTATGTAAATTTTTAGAATCGTCAAAATAGTTCAAGCCATTGAATTAAATATATCCAAATTTTATATTATCATAATTTATTTTTTAATTTATAGATGTGATATTGCTTTTATCTACACGAACACACACAACATGACATTCCAAAATGATAATACAATTACCAGTATCAAGACTGCCGATAATCACATTTTGACCAAATCTTCCTTTGACCCAAGCTGAGTCAGCTATGACTCGTCCATTTCTTTCTTGTCCCAGAAAACCCCATGACCTGGTTGTGTGCAGCTTATGCGATTGGCTCAAGAACACTGACACCACTTTCGGATTTTCTGCATCAATTTTGCAACCATTTTATGTCAATTATTACCAATATACCTCCTTTGCTTTTAATTTATCACAAAATTTTGAAAGGTGAGATGCTAAAATATATACGCTCGTCTGATGCAATGTAGTTAAATAAGGATATTGTTAGGTGAAAAAACAATAAACCAAGTATTGGAACTTCACAACAATAAAACAAACAGTGCGGCTCTTGTTCCTCCACCACTGTTGAGGTTGGGTTCCCATATGCGTATAAGCTCTTTAAATTAAAGGGCTTTATCAGAATATGGAAAAAAATTTGGGTCATTTGGTACAATATAACTGGGTTATTGAGTGTAAAATTCCCCCTAAGGATTTAAAGTCATGAGAGGAATAGTCACCGCACTCTTGCACGCATGATAAAAACTGTCCCACGTGAGTGGGAGCTTTGTGCACATGAGTGCATGAAACCGGACAACATTCGGCATACTCTCAGAACATAAACTTTCCACTCTTTCTCTCTTCTGCTGTAAAACAAAGACAGAGTTCGTGTAACTCCGCATAGAGATCATAACCGGTGCGACAAACAGGTATGCTTCTTTAAATCTTACAGTTGAATATGTTTATTATTAGAGGGTTTAGGATCTAGCCAGTTGAAGTGAGGGTCTCACTTTTGATCTCAGCTGCTTCTTCTTCTTCAAGTAATGCAGCAAAGCCATTGATGTGTTTGTTGTAAGAGTAAAACATGGCTTCTTTGGCCCTCTCATGACTGTCAAAAATCTTATTCTTGTCAGGTACAGATCTTGCTGCCCAAAGCATGTAAATCGATTGACTAGAAATTAATGGGAAGTGCGTACCTTCCTAAGACTGAGGCAAGCAAATCATAATGTGAACTTGTGGCGATGTCCATATCAGCAGAGGAAGGTCTCGAACCATGAGAATGTGATCCTAAGTATACAACGTAAGACTATGCAAAAGACAAAGGAAAACGAAAACATTGGATAAGTCATTTAAAGCTATCGATTGATCGACGATGATAAAAGATTATTAACCAGAACAAATGCTGGCTTGCCTTTTTAATGGCATGTGCAGGTCGCTGCAACTGCAAGAAGCTGCAAACCAGAAGCGAAGAAAGAAGGTGATGAAACATAGTCAAGCCTATCATTTTTCTTCACCTTGACAAGTACAATGATCGATGTGCGAGAATGGCAACTCTAATTCGTCTATTTATATTAATCCATTCTCAGGTACAAGTGGATGGGGAAACTTTTGTTTCAGTATTCTTCTTAATATAATGAAGAAAATGGGCCTACCATACTTGCTTCTGGTTCCATTGTTACAATGTGCTTGTCGGCATATACTGCCTCTCTAATGTAGTGATGTTGTGGAGCTTGAATTAATGTAGATTTCTCGAAGTGTTCCAAGAGAGAAGGACAAGATTAAGTGGGAGGAAGTGGAACCCAAAGGACAATCTATATATATATATATATATATAAGTAGAACCCAAAGGACAAGTTCTTTGCACTGAGTTGTGTTGGTGGTAGGTAGGAAACTAAAGCTTGAGTCGTATCGAAAGACATTGTCCTTAAAAACTATTCCTGCACACTGGTATGGTAGATCGACAGCTTTCTAGGATTAAATAAGCTCTTCCTGCAAACAAGCAAGGCAACGTAACAGCATATACTAGTAGGAAAGTAACTCAAACAGATGAACACAGTACATACAAGGCAGGGGAAAAAAGAACTAGCTCAAAAACTCAAGAGCCTAGCAAAGTGGTTCTATCTGTAGACATGCCTATATATAAGTCAAAATCCTAGACGAATGTTGGAATACTAATCACCTGATTAATCTACTATTAAACCTCGGTTACAAGTATATTATTTCCATTAAGCATTGAGTCATTAGGGGCATAAAACGGTATTGAAATCTGATTAATAAAATTCATTTAACAATTTGTTTAAAGCCTAGGAATGATTAAGGTTCAAATTCAAATTTCAATTAGTCAAAAAATAAGTTTTCTGGTAAGCTAATTTAAATAAATAATTATTTATTTTTTACAAAAATAATCTAGTAAAAGGAACCCAATGCCTGTTTAACTCATGCACAGGGGGGTGAATTGGTTGTTTTCAACTGCGATTGCCTTAAGTTAGCTTGTTTCGTGCACACGAGCCTACTTCTCCTCCAAGTCCATTTTTGTAGCCCATTTCATTCCTTAATATTTATATACTAGAAGCTCTCTTCATGTGGGCAATATAGGACTTCTTCTTTTGACACACACACACACACACACAGAGACACACACACACAAAATAACTATAACAATCCCCCACATGTATTAAAAAGACCTACTATTATCTAAATTATTCAAATAAAAGATAATCACTTTGAATTTGGTGTCTTTCGACTTGAACCAAACCTAAACCAATAAAATTTAGCACATAGAAAAGGCGATGTAACTTTGTTATTGAAGCAATAGATCTTAAGTGTGTACTAGAGATCTTATTAATTAGATTATACCCCTACAATCTCTACTATTAATGATAGTTTTGCATATTATCGACCATGCGCATGCCTAGTTTTGACAAATGCTCTGGAGATTTTGCCACGATCTCATAGAAACGGCCCTACTCTACATTTATATAGGTGTTTTCATTAAGTGTATCTGTAATGAATGCACAATCCACAAGGACTATGAAAACATTAAGAGCTTCTGCTCAGCCTTCGTTCAATACATTCTAACACTTTCTCAAGCCAGGAGAAGGGACAAAAATTTAGTGCTAGCAGAACTAACAAATGACTTTTTCTTACTCATTAAACCTTCTTTATAGGATCTCCAATCATAAAGGTTGGATTTCCATCACCGTCAACTTCAAATAGACTTAAGTCCCATTCCCCCCGATGTTTTTATAATAACCCATGAGTTTAAATTAAAAATTAAACTTTATGATTAAGTATTTTAATTGAATTTTTATTAATTTTTGGGGCAAATATAATAAGAAAGGATCATTGTATAGTGAAAATTGTGTTTATAATTAATCCATCAAGTCCCTGGTTTGAGTCTTGTAGATGCATGAAAGGATTTTTATTTTAGTTTTTGAGTAAATGACCATCATGCCCCTCTGGGAATAAAATAAAATAAAAACAAAACAAAAGGAAGGATACACATGCACATAAGATGGGAGCATTTCCTTCCCCTTTCATTTTCACCTCCACAGTAGATATAGCTAGAGTTAGTTCCAGAAGCTTCGTCCACTGCCTCTCCCTTCTCCTTTTCATTCATCAATCATCGAAAACTATTGGGGTGTGCCATTTGTTCGCCACTTTGGTGGTTATGTGGGGTTGTGATCTTATTTTCTTCCTCCTCTGTTTTGACACTATCAGTCTTGCTTTATTCCTCTATTACCATTTAGTCGCCAGTTAGTGTTTGCAATAGGTTTGCCATTATTAAGGTTTGATTCACAATGTCCATGCTTCCCTGCACTTCCACCCATCCTTTCTTGGTTCTACTTCTCATCGCCGACGTTCACCTCTTCCGTCACTGTGCTTTCTATAGTGTGGGTGTCAGACATTTTTCTTCTTCCTCCTCCATTTCTGCTCAAGCAACTCCTCTTGTTTCTAGTATTGATAATTTAAGGTGAGGATTTTTGAGTACTATTTCATGGTTATTTTTTTGGGTGTATTTAGAAAGCTATAATAGTGATCTCTGCCCAATGATGTTGCCATCTGTGACTTTGTTTAGAGTAAGATTTGAGTAAATTAAAATTTAAAGGTTAAGTGAATATATATTTCCATTGAGTAATCTGTATATAGTTGTTTTGGGTTATTGTCAATAGAGATGAATGTGAATTTGGTTCTTCATTTGAAGTCAAAATTGATTTTGCTCTAGATTAAATCTAAATATTGGTATTGAGAAATTTTGGAAAGGATATTAAGGAAAAAGATGCTTTATGTTTTTTCAAACTTGGATGCATATAAGAGATTTGACAAAATGCTTAGAAGGAAGTTGGAATAAGAAATAGAGATTTGAAGAGAATATTTTCATTGATAATTCAAGTACTAAATTTCTATTTATGTATTGATTTCTGGAATATCTATTAAATGTTGTGGAATTGTAGGAAGCCAAATAAAATTTTAGTGTATATTAAGGAGATTGAAAGAGAAATGAACTTGTTATTATGGTTTAGCAATGATGCTTCCAAGATGTTTGATAGAATGTTTGTTAGAATAAGTTTTGTCGGGTTATGAACTTCAAAAAATTTCATTAATTTTTATGAAGTTATTTTTGGTTTAAGTGTTGATTATTCATAGGTTTAACTTGAGCTTTGCGAAGAATTTTGATTGTGAAGCTATTGTTAGATAAATTGGATTTTGGAAATTACATGGTTGATAAGTATAAATGATAATATTGTTTTTTTTAGACTTCATTTGGTAATGCACCTAAGGTGCTTGATGAGATGAGTGATAGAAGAACTTTGAAACTTTAGCATGATTGATGTTGTCTAGAAGAAGGAAGATTTGACTATAAAGAGTGAATATACATTTAGAAATACTATAAGAAAGTGGATAACGTCCCAACCAATTTATCAATAAGATTCTTTTTCCAAGATATTTTTTTTTACTTAGATCATTCAATAACAATTATGTTACGTATTTAATACTTTTTTTAATTAAATTATTTTATCTTCGGAAATTATAAAACATGTTGAGGAATATTTGAGTTATGGTATGTATATGTGTTTTTCCTTATGAAGAATATTTTCAAAATTGATGAAATTATTTTTATCAACTTTGGTTAATTTTGGGTTACTTAATAAATGTCAAACACAGACATTAGTTACAAAATTTTATTTTGGCAAGTTTTTAATGCTCAAAATACTCATGCGAGTTTGACTTTGAGAAATGAAGCTGTATTTTTATAGTGATAATTTTCTCGCATATTTGAAAATGGATTTGAAAGGAATTTTATACAAAACACTAGTTGCTACTGGCAGTCCTATTAGCCCTTGGCGTACCATGGTTAATGACTAGTTAGTTTGTTTTTGTAACATCCTAAATTTAGAGGTTAATCGAGGGTAAAGTGGAAATTAGCGTGGGATTAGAAATTCAAATAATTAATTAGTATTTTGACTTGTTTGTATGTTGTATGAACAGATATTGGTGATAGGAGTGTGTTTTGGGTCAAAGCAAGTATGCATGGTGAGAATAAATCTCACTGTACCACGCGCTGCGGCTTGTGCTGCATGCACCGCAATGCATGGACCAGAATTTGCCTTCATAAGTTGTGAAATTTTGGAAATTTTAGAGGAGAGAAATTGAGTAACACATGAGATAGAGAGATGAGAAGGGCTGAGGAGATAGGTTAAGTCATTTTGAAGCGGTAGAAAGTAATTTAGATTGATAACTTATCAGGTAAGCTACGTATAACTCTTACCTTCAATTCTACACAAATTTCTTTGAAAATGAGTTATAGGGAAATTAAATTGGTGGAATTTGAGGGGTTTGATTCTTGCCCAATAGTAATAAAAAGGTTCTCAGAAGTTAACTTAAAGCTTTGCGACTGGTTTAGAGCTGAATGGTAGAGCTTTGAACCCGTAAGCTCAATTTTAGACTTTAGAGAGAGAAAGTTAGGGCAAAAATCTGTTTTGAATGAAATAAAACTGGTTGAGGTGATATAAAGTGGTAATTGAGTAGTCATAGACTTAGAATGGATAAATGAAAAAGAGTTTACGGATGAATATAGCTCTAAGTAGTAAAAATGAGCTTTTGGTCAAAATAGACCAAATGACTAAAATGTGCGAAATGTGTTCAGATTGGCATATTGGATGTGTGAGTAGAGAAAGAAAGCTTGAGATAAGCTTGTGTGATAGTTGAAATCCACGGGTAACCTTTCTAGTGACAGAAGGGTTGAGGTAACTGAATAACTTCCTTTGTTTGACTGTTGATTGTAACTGTATGTTAGTATACTATGTAGTACATGGAATGGTTTCGAACTAAGCATGTTTTACAGAATTGAGTGATTGTTGTCTGTGAAATGACTTTTAGTTGAAATGAGTATTGAAATGTGTATTTTGTAATGAAACATATTATTAGTATATATATAATGTGCAAGAGAGTGTGATATGGTAAATGGGAACCTTAAATGGTTTGAAAAAGCATGATTATAGGGGTAGGAATTCACCTGAGTGTAGGAGATGATAAAGATCATATGGCAAGGTTTTCTTAGTACCCTGTTAGGGTGCGGTGTTGGAAACAATTCTCCTTAGTGCCTTGAAAGGTGCGGTGTTGGAGATGAGAGACTCTTTAATATCTTTGTGATATAGTGTTGTAGTCAACGATGCCCCATTGTGTATTAGGGGAAACCATAGTCCATATTGTGTGTTAGAACATCTTTGGCCGGTGATTTTGCCACTGTAAGTGAGCTTAAGACTAATGAGAGTGTACGTTGGTATGAGATGAGCCTATGGTTTTATGTCGGGGTGATATGGAGGTTTAGTTGATAGAGATCATACTAGTTTATGATGGGATATGATGAAATAACTTGAGATAACATGGAATCCTGAGTAATTGATGAAAAGTTAAAAATGAAATGAGATAGGTGATGTAAATACTATTTTATAAGGTATTAATGATATACTATGCTTACTTTCATATTGTTGCATGTTATAGTCAATAGGAGTGAGTTATTCTATTACTAAAATTTTTATCTCACCCCCATAGTTACATGTTTACAGGACTGGAAAGTGATCAGGGCAAGGGAAGAAAGTCTAGACTGGCTTGAGGTGTGAAGCCGTGTACTCTAGGTTTGTGTAATGAACTGAACTGAAATTGTATATATAAGTATATATTAGTTTCTATAGGGTTGCATGCATGTATTGAATTGAGTTTTTTGTGAAATCAAGCCCGATTATGTGTATATGTGTTGATTGAGACAAAAGGGGCTATGATTTGGAGTATATGTGTGAAATGGATGTTTGTGTTGGTGAATATTAAGCTAAAGAATAAATTATGATAAAATGAGTAATTTGGGGGCTAAGATTGTATTGTGGATATGATTGTGTATGTATGAGTTGAAAAATAGCCAAGTGGGCTAAGTTTCGTCAAGAAATGGCAAAGTATGTGAAGTTAGTGAATTGTGAAAATTGGCAGTAGAAGGGTTAAATTTTGATCTATGAGTATAATTGTGATTAATTAAGGTCAATTAGGTGTATTAGATCCTTTTGAACTTGATTCAAGGCCTAGTGTGGTTTAATGAGAGAAAGGGATCGAATTGAGCGCTTGGGTGTGCAAAATTTTCAGAAATAGTGACTTTTTGCACCTAGGTGTCTAAATTTGATCGGATCATTAGATCGTGTCCAAACCTATCTCATTAGCTAGTATACGAGCTAAGCTTCGTACGGGCGCTTGAATCACTCTAATCGAATGTCGTATGTGCAATTGACGCACGTCAGAAGTTCATCATTTTTGCTATCAAAATGACAGTAGAAATTCAGACTGGCGCTTCTCAGCATGTGTCAGTGCACAGCACAGAAGGGGCGAGCGTGTGCCTCTATGCTACATGCCGCGGCACACGGACCAAAATTTTAGTTTTATTTTTTTGTGCCAAAATGCATACAATTGGGATAGGAATGCCGGTGGGCTATGTCCATTATATAATTAAGGTGTGTGTGATTTGCTTCCGCTGTGTTTTTCTCTGATTGTGCTGTGAACTGATCGATTTTATAAAATAAGTCTTCGGCTGAAGTTTTTGAAACGAAAATCGATTATTATGTTTGATGTGAGATAGGGGTAACACTATAATCTTCTCTTATATAAATATATGAGAGGACGTTATAGTTTTCGTGTGCTCTGTTCTCACATTTATTATTAGTGAGTCTCGTACTTGCGTTTGTTTTCATGGCTTCGAGCCGCGTTTGGTTAGTATTACCCTTATGGACTGTGTAGCCACGTTTATTCCATGGCTTCAACTGCGTTTGGTTACTTACCCTCATGGACTGTGTGTCTACATTTGTTTTCATGGCATAACCTATGTTTAGTTATTTATCTTCGTGGATTATGTGTTCATGTTTGTAAATTATTCTGATAAATTCCCAGAAGTATGAATTTTTATAGTGATCTCATACTTCAGTGATTTTTAATTAGTAAAATGATATTATTTTTATTTATCTAATCTATTTGACTTGTTAAAATTGAATGTTACAGATGCTTGTCATTGAAGATCTAAAGTTTCATAACATTGAAGTTGTATAAAAATTTTATTCTAAGTTTACTAGTTTTATTAAATGGCATCGCTTTCTCTTTAATTTGCATAAACGTTGTATATTATTCATTTTTAATCCATCAAATTTTATGGTTGGAACGTTATTCACTGAAAATTATTATTTTGATCTCAAATATGTTAGCTGATGTTATGCCTTCCGCTGATCCTTGAGGGGCTGTAGTATTTAGTTGAAATGAAAAGCTGTAATCCAACTTCTTTAATGTAAATTTAAATTCATGTATTTTGATTTGTAAATTTCTTATGTCAGATACTTCACATAAGCTATAGTTAGGGTCCTCATCCTTATTATTTATATTTTGTTATTTGCTGATAGGAAGAGAGTCTTTGCTACTACTATTGTTTTGTAAAATATTTGTAGGTTTGTTTTTGGGAGATTTTATTTTAAGGGGAGATCCTGTTGAAATTTTTACAAGAATATGAAATCTTTTATTCGTATGGTTTGAATTGAAGATGGCTTAATTTATTATCAAATGTCTTCATGGTTTAGAAACTAGAGTTTTCTTGAATAATGACTTTTGGGATATGGGTATTATCCCTATATTTTGTGTTGAGCATGTCCTATTTTTGAGGTGTAACAGTTTCACTAATAAATTTCTTCCCCAGGGGCTTAGTTAACGAATCCACTAGATTTAACTCTAATCTTACATAATCGATTTAGATGACCCCATCTTTGAGCAGCCGCCTTATAATATTATGTCTCAATTGAGTATATCTACTTTTGCAATTAAAGGTCTTATTTTTAGCCGTTACTATTGTAGTCTGGCTATCACAATGTAAAGACATTGATGGTATGGGATTTTCACCTATTGGAATACTTGCTAAGAAGTTTTTCAACTACTTAACCTCAATTCTAACCAGTTTCATGGCAATAAATTCAGAATCCCTTAAGGATTTTGTATTGATTGTCTGTTTTGCAAACTTTTAGGTTATTGCACCACCATTAAGAGTAAATATATAACCACTAGTGGATTTTGTCTCTTCTGAATTTGAGATCTAGTTAGCATTACTATATCCTTCTAATACAACAGGAAATCTACTATACAATATACCATAGTCTCTTAGTGTTTATTGCCTGAACAGTGGGTATATCTGTGCAATCTGCCTACAGCATAAGCTGTATCAAGCTTGGTAAAATTCATCAAATGCAACAGACTCCCAATAATCTATGCATACTTAGATTGAGCAACTGGGTCACCTTTGTGCTTTTTCTAACTGCAGACTGGAATCATAATAGGTGCTTAAAAGAGCATCTTCAAGATGTTCAAACTTTCTGAGAATTTTCTCAACATAATATTCTTGGAAAAGTAAAATTCCATTATCATTCCTTATGATCTTTACACCCAGGATTACCTTGACTTTACCCATATCTTTCATATCAAAATTTAAAGAAAGAAAATTTTTGGTTTCATTAACAACATACATACTGGAGACAAAAATTAACATGTCATTCGCATATAAGCATCTAATCACACAATCATTATTCACAAGTTTTGTATAAACACATGTTTCTACTTCAACAATAGAAAACCACCATTTGTCAAAACTTGATCAAGTTTTTCATGCCATTGCTTAGGTGCTTGTTTTAAGCCATATAAAGATTTGACAATTTTACAAACTTTACTTTCTTACCTAGGAATCACATATCCCTCAGGCTACACCATATAAATCTCTTCTTCTAAATCACCATTCAAAAACGTTGTTTTAACATCTATTTGGTAAACAAAAATCTTGTAAATTGAAGCTAAAACAATAAGAATTCTTTTAGAAGAAATTCTAGTCATAGAAGAAAAAAGTGTCAAAATAATCAATATTTTCCTTTTGTGTAAAGCCCTTTGCCGCAAGCCTTACTTTATATTTTTTTATTGAACCATTTGAAAAATATTTTTTCTTAAAACTCTATTTACAACTAATAGCCTTTGCTCCTTGAGGTAAATATGCTGAAACTGAAGTTTTATTTTTCTTTAGGAAATAAATTTCAATATCAATCACTTCTTTCCAAAACTTAGTATCAGGAGAAGAAATAGCTTCATAAAAATTTAATAGTTCATCTTGCACCAAATAAGTATAACAATCACCTCCAAAACTTGTTTCTTTTCTTTGCCTTTTACTTCTCCTTAAAACCAAATCCTTATTCAAATTTTGTTCAAACTCAAATTTTTCAATAGATTTAAAGACACACTTAATTTTCAAGGGAAAAATATATTCAAAAAAATTTAACATCCTTGGTCTCAACAATTGTGTTTTGGTCTAAAACATCACTCTTCAAAACTAAAAAATGATAAGCTATACTTTGTTCAACATATCCAATAAACATGCAATTAGAAATTTTAGAACCAATTTTTCTCTTTTTAGGATCAAGCAATAAAACTTTTATAAGATACCCCCATACTTTTAAATATTTGAAATTTGGGGTAAATCCTTTTCACAATTCATAAGATGTTTTCTTTATTTTCTTATGAGGTATCTTGTTTTGTAAAAATCCATGCAGCTAAAATAGCTTCACCCTTTAAGTTATTAGGCACAGAAGAACTCACAAGTAAAGCATTCATCATCTCTTTTAATATTCTATTTTTCCTTTCTACAACACTGTTAAACTTGGGAGAATACAGAGGTATTTTCTCATGAATAATACCATCTTTTTCACAAAAATCATTTAATAAAACATATTCTCCACCTCTATCAGATTTGACTCTCTTAATTTTTTTTATTTAACTAATTCTCAACTTTTGCTTTATACAAAAGAAATTTTTCAAAAATCTCATCTTTATTTCTTAACAAGTATACCTTGGTATATCTTGAAAAATTATCAATAAGAGTGATATAATATTTTTTACGACCTTTAGTCATGGTTTGTTTCAAATCACCCAAATCAGAGTAAACTAAAGAAAGCAATTCAAATTCTCTTTGACTAGAAAAATGAGGTTTTTTACTTTCTTTGGTTTTTGCACACACTTCACATTTTCCAAAATCATTATTTTTAAAATAAAAAAGAAGACCAAGTTGTCGCATCCTATGTATATAATCTTTACTAGCGTGACCTAGTCTAGCATGCCATAAATCAAAAGAATCAATCATATAAACAAGCATATACTCATAAGATACAATATTATTCATTTCATTAACATTGAAAACAAACAATCCCCTTTTACAATACCATTTTTCCACAAATACATTATCCTTTGTCATTATAATCTTATCAGATTCAAATGACACTCTAACCCCAGCTTTCCCTAACAGAGCAATTGAAACTAAATTTACTCTAACTTCAGGCACAGGTAAAACATTGTTCAGAGCTAGAATCTTTCCTGATGTGAGCTTTAAGACTACTTTCCCTTTTCCTTAAACTTTGGTAGTTTAGGAATCAGTAATGTAAACACGATCTTTCCTTTCCTTTATAGGATCATAAGAGGTAAACATCTTCTGGTTAACACATATGTGCCTGATAGCCCTATAGTCTACCACCTATTTCTTCACATCAGAAAGTAAGAGAGCTTGAGATACCACTATAGTAATGATGTCATCATCTCTTAAAACTAAATTTGCATTTGGCTTTAGAGGTTTATCACGATTCACTCTCTTCATGCACTGTGCTGCATAGTATCCTGATTTATCACTAATAAAACAGTCTCCTTTTTCATGAAAAAAGGGTTAGAAGTACTTGGTTTGTAATTATATTTCCTATTCTTGTTATTATCTTTAGTTTTAGGGTCATACCTCTTGTTGTGAGGCTTTGTATCTACCAAATTGGCTTTGGACATCATTTCTCTACTTCTAGCTGCACGCATTGCCTTTTGATTGGTGTCTTCGATTATGAAGTGAGTGATTAGGTTAGTGAAAGATAACTGCTTTTGTTTGTGTTTCATTTATTGCTTATAGCCATTCCATGATTCTAGTAACTTCTTAATTAAAACCCCAACAAAGAACTCATCTAGGATTGATATTTTCAACATAAAGCTCCTCCAGCAACTTTTGTTATGGGAGGGAAGGGAGGTGAAGGAAGGGGTAGAGACATGAACTTGGTCCCTTTCTTCTACTTACGGGTAAAGCTAGTGAAGATAATAGGGGTGCCATAACATCCAACTCAGCACTTTAAACTTGCCACATCTCTCTTGGCCAAACAAATAAAGCCATTTAATGGTCAATGTCATTTAAGGTTAATCCCAGGTGACATTGCTCTAATTTTAATGGAGAAGAATGGCATTGTTCTAATAAAAGTTAAAGACATCTAAACCCTCTTGGTAAAAAAGTTCTAGGACATATTTTTCCTGTAACCCTATAATATATCTCTTATATTGCTACCACCATGAGATGATAAAAAAATATGAAGAATTTTAGTAAAGGACCATAATAAAGACTTATTTTCAAATCAAACCCAATTGATTCTGCAACTTTATTATGATACTAAAGAGACTAAATGGAAATTACATTTTTGATAGGAAATTATAAAAATACGTTTTATTTATTTTTAAAATATTCAAGCCACCAATATCGATAACCAAGGCTCTAGTGACTAGACATCTACCATCACCAATAGACATTCGTTGGTAATCATTGGAGATTTAATTATCAAGGGTGGTAGAGGTTCAAACCCATAACCCCTTAACTTGCTAAAACAACATTGACCACCAAATTACTAAAGCCCTTACACCATCTTAACTGCTTCCATCTTACAATATGAACATAATTTGTTAAATAATCATATTTCCATTTGTCATTTTATTAAATTCTACTTGTTAATCTATCAATGCCACATATTAATAAAATACTTAAAAATTCATGATTTAATAATTTTCTCTTTGTAAACTAACAATTGAATATTTGGGAAATAATATGTTCACATATGTTTACTATTAATTTTCAATTCTCTTGTTAATTCATAGCATAAAAATGATCTGCTAAAACACTAACTCAATTTATTATTTTATAAACTTTATCTTGTTAATTTATGAGCTCAGATGCAAAATATAAGCAGTTTGAAAAATGCATAAGAAAATTTGTATTATAGAATCAAATAAACTTGTTAAACGATAAGTCTTATTAGTAAATTAATAAGTTCACATCAATAAAATGACAAGTTAAAGTGGAGTTTTAACAAGTCTATTTCATATTTTATGTAACGAATTCATTTATGGCTTGATGACTTCATTATTTATGTGGCTTTTAGACTTAAATTTACTAATTATATGTGATAAATCAAGAGAAAATAATTCATATAGCCTCACTTAGTCATTGTGTGCCAAAGTGCAGGAAAGGAAGAAAAAGAACCCAACAATGGGACAACAGTAAGAGAATTTGGATGAAGGCCCAAGATTTAGCCAAAGAACACTCATTTGCTTATGGGTGAACTCTGAAGGACACCAATAGGCTTGTGGATAGATAATTTTCAGGATTAACTCTCATCTCAATTATGTTTAATCGTAAAGGAAATATGAAGGAAAATGTTCGGCTGTGGATGAAACAAGGTGATAGTTGTAGATAGAAGAAGGCGATTATGGCTTTACGACATTCTACTGCACTCAGACTTGCTCAATAAAGCCATGACTACTTATGGATGAAGTAAAGAAAAGGGGCTTGTTCATCCTTTTACTGCATATAGTTGAGTGTGCTGAAGGCATGACCTTTCATGATCAATGGCCTAAGACTCATTGAGGCCTAGATTTTTATCATGATCAATATGAATAGTTAGATTCAACTTAAATAAGATGTAAAGCTTTAGGTTAGGGCTTATTAGGATGTGAAACTATAAAAGAAAGACCTAAAAACACTTAAGGGAGACATTCATTCTCTTAGAGGCAATCTAGATAGTTGAGTATAGAGCTTAGGAGCAATCTATTTTTATCTTGGAGTGATTTCCTATACTCCTTTTCTATTCTATACTTGATTGTTTGATGGATTTAGGGATTTCAATAGCTATTTACTTGTTTGCATGGTTTTTAAATCCACGATTAGGGTAGGGAGTAGCTTGGCTGGGATGTTTCTACTCTTTTCTTACTTTACCTTTCATTCTTGTTGGTTTGGATACATTGTTTTATGACTTTTTTGGAGTATTTTATCAATTTTACTTACTTTTCCTTGTGTTTATTTCCAAAGTGTATATTTGGCCAATATATTCTTTATCCATAGGATTGCCGGATCTATTGGAAGGAGAAGAGCAAGCCTAGACTTAGGAAAGTAATTACAGTGTTTTGAAAATTAAACTGGACTGAATGGTTCGACTAGTTGAACCGCTGACTGACCATGGCCTGTTTCTTTTTAAATATCCATTCCTATGATTGAACTGGATTAGACCATATTGAGCTGGGAATATGCCAAAAAACTGCTATTAGATCGAAACCTGGATCGAATAGTTCGTAGAATTTTTTGAGATTTTTTTCCAATGAAGAGAAGAGAAGATGGAGCTTCGATGAGGAGAAGGAGGTAGAGACAAGAAGGGAGAGGAGGAATATTTTTTACTTATTAAAGGAGAAACAACTTACTCATAAATATTGAAAAAATGATGAAAGCTTGTCACCAAAAATGAAAGAGTCAGACATCACAGGAGAGGAAGAAACATTCTTCACTGAATGACGAGAACCTATAGAGAAGGATTAAGTCAAAACCTAAAATGAGGACTCTTTCCGTAGGGATCAGGGAGTTAAAAATATATTATAATAATTTTGAAAATCATGACCTTCTCACCTTTTTAACTCTTGCAGGTCTCCTCTTGACATTCATGGAAAATGATGAAAGTTCAAGACCCAGAGGCTAAAGTCTATTCTTCAATGACCAAATTTTTTATTATTAATTAAATATATACACATTATCTATTAAATATAAACACATATTATATATAACATTTTTTATTTAATTATTTTGTTATCGATTTGACTATTCGGTTTAACCGGTTAGACCAGGTGAACCATGAACTACTAAATTTTTTGTTCATTAATCAGTCTAATTTTTAAAACATTGAGTAATTATAAATAACTAGATTATTAGGAATAATTTTAGGGTTTGTGGCAGCTTTAACTATAGGTTAATGATTTAGTTAGGGGGTTGGAATTAGTGGAAGCTAATTTAACTCTAATTAAATCCAACTTAATGTACCAAAAATTAATTAAGTCGCTTTCATAAAGGTTATCACTTTAATTAGGCAGGAATAGTTTTGGTAAGTAAGAGTAGGACCTCCTAATAGATGAACCCATTCCCTGGCACTTTGTTATTGAGTAAATCACTGTTTAGTTCTTTCCATTGATTTCATTCTTATTTATTATTCCATTCTTGTCATTTAATTAATATTTGTTGTTTTAAAATAACAAAGATCACTATTCTCCTCTAGGTACGACCCGCATACTTTGGTTATTAAACTACAATCGAACTTGTGCACTTGCAAGAGTGATCAAGGCTCTAAGGTTTAACAAGTTTTGTTAATATTATGTAATAAATTTTCTTGTGCATTTTCAAACCTTTCATTTTGCATGAGAGCTCATAAATTAATAATTCAAACTTTATAGAGTAACAAGTTGAGATAGTATTTTAACAAGTCATTTTTATGTTATTAATTAGGAGATTTAAAAATAATAGTACATATATGTGAACATATTATTTCCCAAACATTTAATTGTTAATTTACAAAGAGAACTTATTAAATCTATGAATTTGCAAGCATTTCAATTTGCAAGTGACACTAATAGATTAAGTAGAACTTGATAAAATGATAAGTGGAGTTATGATTTTAACAAGTTATGTTCATATTGAAAGAAGGAAGTAGTTAGGAGGTTTAAATTATTACATATTCACTTCAATTCCTATTATAGAGTATTTTCTAGAAGCATTTTTTAGTCTTTAGTATAAGGCATATTATTTATGGGTTATTTATTATGTTTTTCCAATATTACCCTATTTAAACTTATTAATTATGAGAGAGAATATAATGTAAATTTAAAAATTTTTCATTTAAATATAGGTAAAATTGAAAGTTTATTCTATTTTTAGATAAATTTGATAACTTAATTACCTCTCCTTGATTTTGATTAGGTAATTAGAGGTCTCCTATAATGCAGAATGAAGGGAGTATATTATGCTTTGCACTATATAATTAATTGGCTTTGGTGGTATGGTGGTCAATATTATTTTGGAAAGCTAAGGAATCAAACTCTTCCTTAGCTATCTTATAAAAGCTACATACTTCAAAATATGCAGATCAATTTATAGTTATAGAGTAATAATTTTTCTTTAGGGTTAAGGTATAAAAATACCCATCAAGTAGTCAGTCAAGAGCGTTTAGTAGCTTAAAATGAGAGAAGAGTGCAAAAATATCCATAAAGTTACCAAAGTTGGTGCAAAAATGATCAAATCATTAACTTGCCCTAACGCCGTTAGTTTTCAGTGTTAAATACTGACCGTGCTTACCATATGTTAATCTTTACTGATGTGGATTAAAAAATAGGCAAAAATACCTATGAAGTCTTTAGCTAGGAGTATCCAATATCCTAAAGTGAGAAAAAGGGCAAAAATACTCATAACGTTACTAAAGTTAGTGTAAAGTTGATCAATCCATCAAATCCCTAAATGTTGACATTTAGATGACACCTAAATAGAAGTTGACCATTTTTTCATTGATATGGACAAAAAATATTCCTAGGTAAAATTTTATTGAAGTTGATTGGTTATTATATGAATACCATGTAGAAATATGTTGTTTTAACCGAATAGCAAGTTACATCACTCGATTCTTTACAGCAGTAGTAGAAGCCAATTGAGGATTTTGAACCTCATCATGAATGAAGTCACTTAAGGTTGTGCCGATGTTCTTTAGGTAGGTGGCATAGAGGTGTGCACAGTCACGAAAGCATTATGAGCAGAGACAACCTCCATGAAGTGCTTGCATTTTTACAAAGAGCCATAGCCTCTTCGCTTTCAATCTTTAATTGTGTGCAACTTATCTCATTGTGTTGAATCTCAAATTTTGCAAATAAGAAGAATAAGTAAAGAGGAAGGGACGAAATGGGTAGGATACATAGTGATGGAAATAAACCACGTGGTATGGATTTTGATAACTATTGCACCTACTAAAATAATATTATGGGCATTCATATGATGACCGATCAACCTCTATAGAATTTCACCTAGAAATATTTTTTTGTCTACTTCAGCAAAAGAATGGTCAACTTTTGCTTAGGTGTTAGCTAAACAATCAATATATAAGGAATTTGATGGATTGATCACTTTTGCACCAACTTTAGTAATTTTATGAGTATTTTTACCCTTTTTCTCACTTTAGGCTATTGAATGTTCGTGGCAGACAAGTTCATGGGTATTTTTGCCCCTTTTTTAGTCCACATCAAGAAAGACTCACACGTGGCAAGTACAATGGCAGCACAATCAGCATTTGACACTGAAAACTAACGACCTTAGGGCAAATTAATGGTTTGGTCACTTTTGCACCAACTTGGTAATGTTATGGGTATTTTTGAGCTTTTCTCACTTTAGATTATTGGATGCTCCTAGCTGACCACTTCGTAGGTATTTTTACACGTTAACCCTTTTCTTTATTTAAAAATAATAACCAATGGATGGAGAAAGCATATTTTTATTCAATTCATGATATTTATTATAGTTAGATGAGAATTAAAATAACTTTTAGATTATTATATTATATAGCTAGAATTTCTAAGAACAACAACAAGAAAAAGCCTTATCCCACTAACTAGATGGAGTCGGCTACATAAATTGTATGACGCCATTATACTCTATCATCAACCATACATTAAGGAATATTGTTAATTAAGAGGTTTCTTTTAATAAATTTTATAAGTGTTCTCTTTGGTCTTCCTCTACCCTTCTTTACAGGGCTCAAGTGCCTCCTGTAACCTTCTCTGTTTATGTCCAAACCATTTTAAATGACTTTCTACCATTTCCCCCTTAATATATGCCATACCTACTTTTTCTTGTATATGCTTATTTCGGATTTTATCTTTTCGTGTATGCCCATATATCCATCTCAACATTCTCATCTCTACTATTCCAACTCTATACTCTTACTATCCCTTTAAAGCCCAACATTCACTACCATATAATATAGTTGGTCTTATATCAGTTCAATAAAACTTCTTTTTAAGTTTTCAATCACAAATAACTACTTTAGCTTTTCTCCAATTAAGCCACCTAGCTTGTAATTTTCCCATCATGTTGAATAATATATACCTCTCAAATATTTAAATTTTTTCACTTAAGGTATAATTTAATCTCATAATCTCACTTCTAAATTATTATTAACTGACATCTTATCAAAATTATACTGCAAATATCTTATCTTACTTCTAATTAGGCAAAAACCATTTGACTTCAAGGTCCTTCTCCATAACTCTAGTTTGCATAATCTTTTCTCTTGTCTCCATAACAAGGATTATATCATCAGCAAAAAGCATGCATTTAGGGATTTTCTCTTGAATGTGCTCAATCAAAGCATCTAGAACCAAGTTAAATAAATAAGGACTCAAAAATAATTTCTGATGCAATCTAATCCTTATAAGAAAGTCCTATGTTTCACTACTAGATGTTATGATACTAGTTGTTGCCCTCTCATACATATCTTATATAGCTCTAATATAAGTAACCAAACTCCTTTCTTTTTCAAGGCTTTTCAAGATACTTCTCTCGAAATACGGTCATAAGCTTTTTCCAAATCTATGAAAATCATGTGTAAATCTTTACCTTTACTTTGATACTTTTTAATTCTCTTAGTGGATAAATCGCTTCTGTAATTGCCTTACCCAGTATAAAGTCAAATTGATTCTAAAAAATACTAGTCTCTAATCTCAACTTATACTTAATCACTCTTTCCCAAAATTTCATTGTATGACTCATAAGCTTAATCACTAAGTAGTTTACACAATTCTAAATATCCTTTTATTTTTATAAATAGGAACTAAGGTGCTTCTCCTCTATTCGTCAGGCATTTTCTTGGACCGTAAGATCTTATTAAATAACTTAGTTAGCTACCTTACCCCCTCTTCACCTAAACATTTTCACACTTTAATATAGATACAATAAGGTCCATTAACTCTACCATTTGCCATTTTCTTACGAGCTTCTTTTACCTTGCTATCATGCATCCTTCAATAGAATGATAAATTTTATTTCTCTTTACGAGTTACTAAAGCCTCCAAGTAATTAAATGAGCCCCTTCCATCACTGAAAATTTCATAAAAGTAGGTCTCCCATCTATCTTTAATATCACCATCTACAACCAAAACTCTTCCTTCTTTATCTATTATGCATCTTACCTATTCTAAATCTCTTGATTTTCTTTCTCTATTCTCAGCAATCTTATAAATTTTTCTTTCTTCATACTATGTCCCAAAACTCTTGTAAAACTCTTCAAATACTTTAGAATGAGCTTCACTCACAACTTTCTTAATTTTCTTCTTAGCCATACAATACCTCTCTTAATTTTTAGCATTATTGCACAAATGGATTGCTTCAAAACGCTCCTTCTTATATTTGAACTTGTTCCTCTACAGTCTTATTCCACTACTAAGACTCATTATATCTTATACCAAAACCTTTTGATTCTCACAAAACTTCTTTAGCAACCTTCCTAACTTTTTTAGCCATATCCTTCCACGAGATGCTAGCACTTTCTTGAGACTCCTAAATTCCTTCAACCTAAAGATTCTTCTTGAAAATTTCTTGCTTCTCACCTTTTAATTGCCGCCATATAATCCTCGAGTTTACTACTTGTTGGCGCTTTTGATTTTTACTCTTAATATGCACATTAAGGATAAGGACCTAATGTTGCATTGTTATGCCCTCCCCAAGAATCACCTTACAATTTTTAAAAAGTCTTCTATCCATATTCCTTACCAAAAAGAAATCAATCTATGACATTAAGGCTCTACTTTTGTAAGTAATGAGATGTTCATCCCTCTTCTTAAAATAAGTGTTGACAATTTTGAAATCATATACCAAAGAGAATTCAAGAATAGATTGTCCTTCATTCCCAAAACCAAAACCACCATGTACCCTTACATAATTACTTGCCTCCTTCCCCAACATGGCCATTAAAGTTTGTTCCAATAAAGATTTTTCACTTTTTGGTATGCTTTGAATCAACCCCTTTAAGTCTTCCTAAAAAATTCCTTAAGATTGGTTTTTGCCCTAACTTGAGGTGCATAAACACTAATAATATTGACAGTCTCATGTCTAATATTGATTTTTTAGGAAATAATTCTATCTCTAATTTAGTTTACTTCTACCATGTTCTTCTTCCACTCCTTATTAACAATAATACACACCCCATTTTTTGTGCTTACTTTCCCTATATAAAATTTTTTAAAACCATTAATATCTATAGCCTATTCACCATCCCATTTAGTTTCCTACATGTGTAACATATTAATTCTTCTATAAATCATAACTCCTACCACCTCTATAGATTTACAAGTTAAGGTCCCAACGTTTCAAGTACTAAATCTAATCTTGCTCATACGAACTAACTTCTTTAGCCATGCTCGTCTAGAATAACATAGTGGCCCTTACTCATTTAACACTACATTTAGGTGTCGATATAGCAACTCTAACTCACTTGTCACTATACTTGAGCCATACAGTGCATTACTAACAGGCAATAACCTAGTATTAGTATAAAAGTGACTATTGTCCATATCAATATGAGATTCAAAAAGGTTTTACATTAGCTATTGAGGGCCTATTATATAAGCAATTAAGGGGTGAATTTGGCTTAATAAAAAAATTGACAAATAATGTGTAATAAAGTGAAATAATTTAGGAATAATATTACTAAATTTAATAAGAGTTAGAGAGAAGCGTTCACCAGTATTTATCCTGCTTTAACTCCAACCACTTAAGCCTACATTCAGTCCCTAAGTCATACTTAATATCCTTCACCATTTACTCTACCAAGATTGCATTGGGATCTTAGTCGCCTCAGTATAATTCCAAACTTTAAGTTTGAATTACTCCCCCTTACAAAGATAATAATATAACCCTCTTAAGCTCCTCAAGCTTAAGTCCTCTATTTCAAGTATAGAAAATAAGGATAAATAGAGTGTGTTCAAGAATGAACAGCTATTATTAAAAACTCTCTTTAAGAGTAGATTTACAATTAATGAAGTTCAAATACAATGAATATGATCACAAAAAGTGAGTAAAGAATTGAATGTGTAAGTTCGTACAATAACCCTCTACATCAGTCTTTATAAATGTGCCTTTTTATAGTTGGAGATGTCAAATGATTCGTTAGATACATTTAATTAACCGTTAGACTCATCTTCTCTTTCCTTCTGAGCTTCTCTAAAAGTATGGCAATGACTTAGAGCTTTTCGGCAAAGTTTCATGCTCACGACAAATAAAATAAAAAAATAGCTATTTGCATTTAATGCTTTGATAAAGGTAGGTAAAGCAATACTAGTAGAGCTAAATGCAAGATAGGTAGAAAGAATGATATAATTCCAATAAAAGTATAAAAGTACCTAAAGTTATAAGACTACCTAATATAACTTCATAGAATGAAATAGAACAAAGATTTCAAAGTTTCTAAGCTCTCAGATATGGAAATGTAAAATAGAGCATTGTTATTTATATTAGTACTGGTAAAAGTATAAGAATACCAGTACCGTCAAGATCAATAATGACATTGATATCCCAAAATAATACAAGTAAAGAGTGTATAATATCAAAAGAGTTTTATGTAAAAGACATTAACTCAAAAGCCAATTTATACCGAAATTGAATGAGTAGTATGGGTATGAACAATTTGGCAGAAGGCTTGATATACCAACATTAGGCTAGAAAGGAACAAAGGGAATTAGTACAAGTAAAAGGCAAGATTTATAGGAACTGAGACTTACAATTTAAATTCAATAATGAGTTAGAAATACTTACAATTTATTGGGATTTAATAAACCCAACTCTCTCCTTATGTAAAAAAATTGTTTAGCTCCCAAAGGCTTTGTGAAGATGTTGGCAAGTTGAAGCTCTAGAGCAATGAATTCCACTATCACATCTTTTTTCTAAACATAGTATCTAATAAAGTGGTATTTGATATCAATATGCTTGATTCTTGGGTGCTAGATAGGATTTTTGGTCAACTATATTGTGCTCGTGTTATTACATTTGATTGGGATTTCTTTAAGAGTAATCTCAAAATCCTCTAATTGTTGCTTAATCAATAAAATTTGAGAACAACAAAGTCTAACAACAATGTATTTTGACTCAATAGATGATAAGGAGACAAAGTTCTGCTTCTTGCTTGCCCAAGAGACAAGTGAGCTACTAAAGAAATAACAAATACCACTTTATTCTTTCTCTCTATTTTGAAACCTCTAAAATCAGTATCAAAATATTCAATCAAGAACTCACTTACTCATTTTATAAACCAAAGTCCTAAGGTATTAGCATTCTTAAGATATCTAAAAATTCTCTTTACTATTGTCATATGGGATTCCTTTAAAATAGATTGAAACCTTGCACAAAGATTCATACTAAAGAAAATGTATGGATGACTTGCTGTCAAGTGCAAAAGAGAGCCAATCATTCCTCTGTAGAATTTGTAATCATATTCAACTCCTGACATGTCCTCATCTTTTTTTATGGTTGAACTCATGAGAGTCTCAATCCTATTAGCTTGATCCATTCCAAACTTTTTAAGCATTTCTTTTAAATACTTGGTCTAACAAATAAAGATACCATATGTCATTTGCTTGATTTACAGACCCAAGAAACAATTCAACTTTCCTGTCATAGACTTTTGAAATTCTCCCTGCATTAACTTAGCAAATTCTCTGCAAATAGATTCGTCAGTAGCATCGAAGATAATATCATTAACATAAATTTGAACAATTAATAGATGAATTTTCTTCTTCTTGATAAAGAGAGTAATATCAACTTTACCTCAATTGAAACCCTTTTCCAAGAGGAAAGAGCTCAATATATCATACCATGCTTTTAGTGCTTGCTTGAGGCCATAAAGTGCCTTTTTGAGCTTGTACATTGAGTCAAGCTTATGTGGATCTTTAAAATCAGGTGATTGTTTAACATACATTTCTTTAAGGATGTACCCGTTGAGAAATGTACTCTTCACATCCATCTGATAGTTTGATGTCCTTCACAATAGCATAAGCTAGAAGTAAATAAATTGCTTTCAATCTTGCAACTAGAGTAAAATTTTCCTCATAGTCTATTCATTCTTCTTAGTTGTAACATTTGGCCATTAAATGAGCCTTATTTCTCATAATGGTTCCAACTTCATCAAGTTTATTCTTGAAGACCCATTTAGTTCCTATAAGTGAATGATTCGTGGGTATAGACACTGAATCTCAAACTTGATTTTTTTGAAATTGGTTAAGCTTTTCTTGCATAACATCTATCCAATATGAGTTAGATAGAGCTACTTTTAAACTTGTTAGCTCCACCTCAAATATTAAAGCTGATTGACTAATAATATTCTATAATTTTCTTCTTGTACATACAAGGTGACCAATTTCACTAATAATTTGATCTAACAGATGATTCTTATTATTTCTCTAAGCTGTTAGTTGTGTAAGTTCTTTTTCAACACTTAGTAAGCTTTCCTTCTTCTCCACTAGTTCTTGTGACTTTTAATATTTCCAGATTTGAAGATTATCAAACATCTTAATTACTCCATCAACATCAAAGACTTCTTTTTGCATAGGATTTTCATTAAAAAAGGCATGGACTGATTCTTCTATAGTCTTAGTTCTAAGGTTGAAGACTTTGTAGGCTTTACTTTTGTTAGAGTACTAAAGGATGATCCCCACATTTGATTTTGCATTTAATTTTCCCAGATTCTCTTTGTTATTGTTGTGGATGTAAAACTCACTTCTAAACACATGAAGATATGCAAGATTTAGTTTTCTTCGTCTATAGAGCTCATAAGTAGTCTTGTTTAGGTTCAACCTTACATAGTCTCTATTGATGATGGAGCAAGCTGTGTTCATAGCGTCAACCTAGAAGACTTGATATACTCCATTATCATTTAGCATTGCTCTCACTATCTCAGTGAGTACCCAATTCTTTCATTCAATCATACCATTTTGTTAAGGAGTTCTTGATGCTGAGAAATTATGGTTGATTCCTTTTCTTCACAAAAGTTCATGAATTCTCCATTCTTGAATTCTCTACTATGATCAGAACTGATAAGCATAATGGAAAAAGCTTTCTCAATTTAGACCTTCTTGATAAAAGTACTAAACACATAAAAGGTTTCATCCTTAAAACTAAGGAAGAAAGTCCAAGTAAATCCAGAATAACCATATACTATAATAAGAGTATAAAGGTTTTTACTAAAACTTTTTATTCTTGATGGACCTACCAAATCCATATACAAAAGTTAAAGAGGTTTTCATAGGAGATATAATCTTTAGGTTTGAAAATAGATGTAGTTTGTTTTCTAAGTTAACACTCTTGGCAAACCTTTTCTTAATCAAAACTTAAGGGTGGTAAACCAATTACTCAATCATTTATCAAAAGCTTTTCAATTTTCCTTTTATTAACATGTGTCAAGCATCTATGCCATAAAATTTTTTTTTCAAATTTTCTAAGAAAATTTTAATGAAAAGGTTTGGAATATAAATAAATAATATAACAGTTACTGTCCCTGTCTGCATGAAGAATGACATTTCCATCTAATTTTTTTATACAAGGTAGAATTTAGAGTCAAAAATGACTCTGTTTCCTTTGTCACAGCTCTGGTTAACACTGATAAGGTCATAAAATGACATATAGCACATCTTATGTGCTAACCTCTTTTTCTCTTCCAATTTTGTCAATACCAACTATGTGTTACTTTTAATAACCATCAAAGGTAACATGACCTCCTTCTCCATCAAACAATTCAATGAACTAAATTTTATCACTAGTCATATGTCGTAAGCATCCACTACCAATATACTACTTCTTCTTTTTGGAGATAATGAGACATACCTACAAGATAGCATCATTTCGATTTAATTACCCATTTCTTGATGGGTCCTTTCTTATTAATTGGTCTCTTAGGTACATCGGTATGTTGAAAAACCAATTTCATCATACTACTTGTGCTATTCTTCCTATAAAGGCAAGATTTGACATAATTGCCCTTCTTGTTACAATAAGCACAAGTAATAAAAGACTAGAAAAATGCACAAAAGGTATGAAATAACTATGATAAAACTTTATAGCCTTCTTGGGCTTTTTTTTAGAAGTGTCAGTTATGAGATTATACCCAATGCCTAACCTATTAGAGATGCAATCTTGAGAGCTTATTAAAATATTTAGCATCTCAGTACCTTGAGTGAACTTAGCTAAATTTTTTTTCAAGATATCATTTTGATTTTTCAAAGTAGTGCAGTGATAGCACAAATCAAATTTCTTATCTTTTTTAAAAATCTCCTTTTCAAGATGCGTTTTCAATTTATCTTTGAGAAAGGAAATCCACTTGTTTGCAAGCATTAACTATTTACATATTTTTTGAAATAGACAAAATAACTTATTAAATTCGTCTTTAAGAGTTTCAATGATTATCTCTTTTAGTTGAGTTTAGATTTCAACCAATTCATCTTCTTCTTGTGCTGTGAGACACAAGTTAGCCACCTCTTCCTCTCTTTCCTCATCAGAAGAGCTATCTCTCTAAGTAGCAAATGCCTTCTTCTTTTAGAGCTTCTCTTTCTTCTTCTCTTTTTCTTACTTCTTTTACCATTAGGACAATCCCACTTGATGTGTCCCAGCTTCTTGCACTCGTAGCAACTAAGAGGTTCCTTCTAATATCTATTGTTATTACTGAAGGATCCTTTCTTGAAGTTCTTCTTTCCTTTATAGAACCTCTTAAACCATCTAACCATTATGGTAAACTCTTCATCTTCATCGGATTCTAGCTCAGACTCTTCCTTTACAGACTTCAAAGTAATTCCCTTCTTTTTCTTGTTCATATCTTCCTTATACTGGAGAAAGGTAGGTTTATGCTCTTCTAAGCTTTCAAAGAAAGCTGTAATTGAATGCATGAAAGCATCTTGTGTCTCTATGATGGCTATAATTTTTGGTTGCCATCCTATTAGAAGACTTTTCAACAACTTCCTTATTTGCTCAACTTGAGTATAAGTTTTACCCTAGCTTTATTAGGTGATTGATGATATAAGTAAATTTGATATGCATATCCCTGATGGTTTCTCTTTCTTTCATCTTGAATGTCTCATATTCATGAATGAAAATTCTCTTTCTATTTTCTTTGACTCTATTTGTTCTTTTGTAGGCTTGTCTGAGAATCTCATATTTCTTTCATAGTGGTATAGTGAGTCACACGATAGCACTCTTCTTGGTTGAGAGCACAAGCTATGGTATGCTTGCTTTATCATTGAGGTTGACTATACACTTGTCTTCATCATACCATTTCTCCTTTCACTTCTCTCGCATTATCCTATCATCTCCAACTGTCATTAGAATGTAGGGCCCTTTGTTAACTATATCTAGCATCTCTATATCTAGATCTTCTAAATATATCATCATCCAGCTCTTCTAAAAGGAACTGTCTTCCCTTTTGAATGTCGAGGATCTGGTGGTTAAGAGTTATTCTCTTAGGTAATCATCTACAAAATTTACCATTAGGAGGATATATTACTCAAATGTTCAAGTCTAATAAAGAGTAACCTAACTTTAATACTAATTGTTAAAGTGACTAAGAGGGGGTTGAATTGGGCTTACTAAAAAATTGAGAAATAATATGTGATAAAAGGAGATAAGATATTACTAAACTTAATAAGAGTGAGAGAGAGAAGCTTGCATGAGTATTTATCACAATTCAGCTCCAACCACTTAAAGTTATGTCCAATCCCTAAGTCATACGTAAGATTTTTCACCACTTACTTTACCAAGATTAAACCAAGCTCTTAGTTACCTTGGTATGATCCTAGACTTCAGGGCTTAATCCCTCCCTTTACAAAGGTAATGATATATCTCTCTTAAGCTCCCCAAGCTTAAGTCCTCTCTTTCAAGTATAGAAAATAGGAATAAATAAAGTATATTTAAGAATGAATAACTACTGTTAAGAACTCTCTCTAAGAGTGAATTTACAATTAATGAAGCTCAAATATGGTGAATATGATCACAGAAAGTTGGTAAAGAATTAATGCATAAGTTCATGCAATAACTATATGTGTCAATCTTCATAAATGTGCATATTTATAGTTGGAGATGTTAAATGATCCGTTGGACACATTCAATTAGCTATTAAACTCGTCTTCTCCTTCCTTATAAGCTTATCTAAAAGTATGATAATGACACAATGCTTTTCAACAAAGTTTCATGCTCATGATAACTAAGGAAATAAATAACTATTTGTATTTAATGCTCTGACAAAGGTAGGTAAAGTAATACCAGTAAAGAAAAATGCAATATAGGTAGAGAGAATGATATAATTATAATAAGAGTATAAAACTACTTAAAGTTGTGTTGAGAAATCTTATACATGAATGACAAGGCTAACACAACTTCTTGGAATGAAATGGAACAAGAGTAGGTAAAGTAATATCAATAGAGCCATATGAAATAATGGTAGAGAGAATGACATAATTCTAATAAGAGTATAAAACTACCTAAAGTTGTCTTGAGAAAGCTTATAGGTGAATAAAAAGGTTAACAAAACTTCTTAGAATGAAATGGAACAAAGATTTCCAAGTTTAAAACCAATTAAATAAGACAACAGAAGCATAAAAGTTAAAACAACACTTAAAACAATAATAAAACAATCTAGAAGATTTTCAAAAAAATGGCATGGTACACTGTGGTGCAGTGCTCCATCTGCCACGATGGGCTACACAAAGGAAAATGTCCCTCTTTGTGCCTCACGTCGCACCGCGCTCCTGCTATCATGACAACACTCTGGGCTAACTTTTAGAGCACATCGTTTCACCGTTTAACATCCAATTCAAGCAGTTCAAGCATTCATGCTTAGCTCTTTGAGCCATCTAACTATTGCCACTGGTCCCATACCCAAAAACTTAATCAAATGAAATTTGAACACTTAAACTCAAAATGATACATTTTCTTTCCAAAACCACCATTAAGGTATCTAAACTCCCAATCTAAGTACCAATAATCGTGGAAATATTTGACCCAACTCAAATGGACCACAAACAATCTATGCATGCATTCAAACCACAATAACCACATTCTAGACAAGTTTTGGCCATCAAAACCCCATATTTAACATAAATTCGACAAGGGCGACAAACATACAATAATCTTTCGAATGGCCAAACAAATATGAATTAACACAAAATGATACTTGTACTAGTGTCTTGACCTCTCACAGCTATTACAACACCAATACAACATCTTAAGTCGAGATACTCTATAATACAACATAATTCATGCAAGTACTTACAAGATGACATATGTTTTCTTACGTTGACATATGCATACATAATTCATTATAAAACCAAGTTAAGGAATATACAAATGCTAGATAATCCCCTCAATGCTTGATTGCACCTTCCTTCCTTTTGCCCCTATCAAAGCCTTCACCTATAAAATGTAACCACGAGGTGAGTTGAGGACTTAGTAACTAAATGACCTAATCAAACTACTCGTGTGTGAGAATAGATAGTGTGTATATGAAGTAGCGTTAAAAACATATGTCAAGTCATATATCCACACATATGGTTATAGTATAATATGCATTATCCACACACTACTTTATACCTTCCTTATGTCTTCTGACTAAATTTGTGAGCTGACAAGTCGATAAGACCAAGTCCATATGACTGGACTGCCCAAACTCATCATTAATAGGAGGCAGCCCTGACCAAGAGTTCCTTCACCTATTATGAACCACAGATTCCCTCTGTCTATAAATGTTAGGGGTGTCGATGCCCAATCTACCTCACATAGTACTGGGACTTTTAAATAATATAATACTAAGCACTGAGGCCTCCACGGCGCCAGTGTATTATATGAATTTTCAAACAATGTTCCTTACAACATATTAGGATGAACTCCCTCCCTCTCACAATGATCATGCTACACATATGCTCAATGATTCAACACATAGTGATACATATAATTTTCACTAAAATGTTTATTTCTACTCAAACATAGTTTTACAAATAATTACACTTAAAAATAGTATTTTGCCTTCAAAAACCACAACACTAAAAACAAAACTTTTCATTCCACTTCACATAAGGTTTCTAAGCCATAATTATTTCATAATAACACTATACTAGTACAAAATAAGAGCATTAGCTTTACAAGTAAACACACAACTATCTAAACACGCAAATAGAAAGTTTAGATAATCTGATTACCTCAACCCTTTTGTCACTAAAAGGGTTACCTTGATCAAATAACGACTCTACACGTGTCTACTAGAACCACAACGCTTGAATAATAGCTAATCTATAAGATTAAATTCTAAATTATCAACCAATACACTAATTACCCCATTTATAACTCAACTTTAAGCACTCATTATACTAAAAACTTTAATTTAACCCAATCAATCCTCCCAATACACTCCATTAATTCTATTTAATATTAAAATACTCTAAAAATTCCAAATCTCTACCCACCTTGTTCTCAATCTCTCCATTTTTTACTTAAGGTTCATCCAACCCATAATCAAAAATTTCAAATCACTATATAATCCATAAATATAGGTTTAGAGGCTTGATTTAACTCCCTAAGGCATTAACTAAAGTAATGAGTTCAACCATTACCCAAGAACAACTGAAATCAAGCCTCATAATACCCCAAGCTTTAGAAAATTTGCGTATGGGAGGAAGGAAGAAGAGAAAAAACTTACCCAACAACAATCAAGCTCCCAAATGCTTCCAAATTGGTCGAAAATTCATGCCCTAGCAACCACAAGTTTGACCTTTGTCATCTCTCATTTTTACTTTATTCCACTTCTCATTTTCAATCTGATTTCACAAATTGATAAGTGCAGATTTTTGCACATATGCTGCTATGCATGGCATAGAGATGCCCAAACACGTTTTGGGCCTCTCTCTATGCCACAGCCCAGTCGAACTCCAATCTAGCTCTCTTTTAAGGCTATCCAATGATCCATTAGTTATATTAATCTCCCAAAAACATCATTAATCAAAAATTCATTAAATTTTACCATTATTACCTTCTAAACACCTAAAATTCCCAGATTTGAAATCTAAGATATTACGTAGCGAACAAGGATGAAGGAAGACGGCGGCAGTGCGACAATGGAGGAAGATGACAATGGACAAAACCTATGTAATAGAGGAGGAGGACAATAATGGAGGAAGGCCCACACAACAGGGGAAGCGACAATGGCACAGTGAATGGCAAGGAAACAGTTGTTGACAGTGCTAATGAAGGTGAAACTCAGAACCTTTGAGTGGAGAAAGGAAGAAGAAAGGAAATAGGTTCAACAAATGAGAAAGAAAATTGAAGATTTGCATGCAACTCTTTAGTTAATAAGAAGGATACCACATCGATTTTGCAAATAATCAATGTGGTATATATTATTAACATCGATTATTATATAACCAACATGGAATAATAACCAACATGGAAAAGTATAAATCCACATTGGTTATTAAATAACCAACATAAAAAATTATGATTTTTTTTAAAAAAATTTAAAAGTAGCAATCTTCCACATTAGTTTCCTAATTAACCATGGAAAACCCTTTCGACATAAGTTTTACTTTAAATGATGTTATAAGTTTAACATATTATTACAAGTTCGCCACCACTTTTTTTTTTTTAGCAATGGACTTTCTTATAACTGACATTAAAAGGGGATGTTAATTCATATTTTTGTAGTAGTGTTAACACCTAACACAACCCTCCTTCTTCATATGAGCTTGGGACTAGTTATACCATAGGCGGAGTTTAACTAGAATTTCTTAATTATAGTAAAATGGTACAAAAATATGATTTATACTCAAAATGCAGCCATAGATGATATTTGTACCTGATGATATCATTATCATTTCTTTCAAGGAAAACATAACAATTGATTTTGTACATTGATTGTATTTTGTTTTTAGTTAATATAATTTTATTTTGTTGTTTCCAATTCTTTTAATTAGTTTGTATAATCTGTAATGTTTTTTCCTATATATTTTAAAACGCACATAAAGATCATGAGTTGACATTGACGGAGATAATTTTACTACAACTCTTGCTAGCCCTTTTGCTAACTTGGTAAAAACATGCCAATGATATGAAAATAAATTGACCAGGTATGATTAAAAATAAAAGATAAATTAGAAAAAAAAAACTTTTCTATATTTGGATTAAACATAACGTGGGAGACAAATGTAGGATTAAGTATATACTATCAAATGGGTTAAAATAGTTAAATACATGGCATAAAAATTAATTTCATCAACACAGGCTTAAAGTCCTGAATACATTTTTAAAATTATAGGGACTAAAGTAAAAGACATATCAAACTTAAAGGGACTGGGATAAGCAAAATAAAATTATGAAGAATAAAAAAAATGCAATGAAAATATATTAACCTATAGTAACTTATTGTTGCATTTTACTCCCTTCATCCCAATTTAAGAGACATTTTTTCAAGAGATTCAACGTTCTAAAATGCAAAATACATTGACAAAAATAAGATTTTATTAATAATACTTTTTCAATATTACATTTCTCATTATATTCTCTCTCTCTCTCTCTATTATAATTTTTCATAAATAGAATATTAAATGAAAGATATTTTTAAAAGTTTATGCTTTTGCTTTTTAAAAAATAAAATTATAAAGTATATTTGGTGAGCTTTATTGATATGTAAAATTTTTTTTTATAAAGTGTTATAAATTATTGCAGAGAGAATATATTGACCTATAGTAACTTATTTTTGCATTTTACTCCCTTGGTTCTAAATTAAGATACTTTAAGAAAGATTCAACATCCTAAAATATAAAATACTTTAACAACAATAAAGTTTTCTTAATAATACATTTTCAATATTACACTTCTTATTATATTTTCTCTCTCTAATAATTTTTCACAAATAAATATTAAATGAAGGATATTTTTAAAAATTTATATTTGTGTTTTAAAAAAATAAAATTATAAAGTGTATTTAATGAGTGTATATTAATTTATGGTAACTTATTGTTGTACTTTACTTCCTAAAAGACACTTTTAAAAGAAATTCAGCTTTTCAAAATATAAGACACTTTGATAAAAATAAAGTTTTATCAATGATATATTTTCAATATTACAATTCCCATTATATCTTCTCCCTAAAAATTTTTTACAAATAGAATATTAAATAAATGATATTTTTAAAAATTTATATTTTTATTTTAAGAAATAAAATTATAAAGTATACTTAATAAATTTTATTAGTATGTGTAATGTTTTATAAATTAGTAAGAGGAGAATATGTTACTTTTATGACGTTATTCATCAGTCGTCATCACAATCATTGTTGTTAATTATTCCTTAATGTTTTTAAATAAAGCTGTTATATTCTTTATGTGTATATATATTTACATATAAAAGATAAAACTACTAATAAATCAAAAGTTGGCCAAAACCAAAAACATTAATTAATTGAAAGATAATATTCTTTAAACACACGTTACTTAATTATATGTAAATTAAATGTTTGTTATTCCTCGCTAAGGGCAGCAACACGTATAATAGTTGGCTACACGTTACTTTATTCATCTTTTCTTTATAAATACTCCGGTCTCATATTAGTTATATTTTATAGTATTTATTTAGTTTTTTTTATAAGTTACGGTGTAATTTTTTAAGTAATATTTAAAAAATATTTTTAAAATTATTTGTTATGAAAGGAAAAAAGTAACATAAGATCACTTTTAAAATTTGTTATATAAGAGTATATTTAAAATTTTATATATTTTTTTCTTTATATTTTTTTATATTCATATAAATGAGATTAATAAAAATGATTTATAAAGAGAATAAGAGGAGCACATTTTTTTTTCGTCCATTTCATAAATTTTTTTTTTATAAAAAGACAAATTTTATTAAATAAAATAAAAAATTACAAACAAAAAGTAAAGAAAAGTAGTTGAGCTACTCTCTCAGCAGCTCGGAAAACGAAAGAACAACTACCCGTATGCTTTTTGTTTTAATTTATTTCACTTACTTTTTCCTATTCATCAAAAGGGAAAAAAATGATAGAAAAATTTTGTTGAAATATAAATGAGAATGAGGCTCGTAAAATATCATAACTTTTCTTAAATTTTTAAAAAATTTTATGACATTAATAATTTGATAAAATGATTGAAATACTTTATTCAATAGAGATAAATATAAAAATTATATTAATTTAAAAATAATTAATTATTTTATTGAGAGGTGAGACTCGGTTAAAATTGTCTTAAATTTTTGAAAGAGGGAGTATGTATTTAATTTTTTAAAAAAAATACTAAAAAAATCAGCTTGTATAACTAATAAATTTAAAATATGAATAAAAATTTAAAACAATACGTCAAAAATGATATTTTAGTCCAACAACTCTCAACTAATGATTAAATAAATGAAAATGATAACTTGTAAAATGTATTTTTATATTTTGGCTCTTAAAATAGAGGAGAAAGTAATCTTTTTTATCTTAAGAACACTAAAAAAAATTTAATATTTATTTTTATTTTTACTTTTAAAAACTAAAATATTCTTGTGCATTATACGGGGCATAAATCTAGTTTATATTTGGTAACCCGTGACTCAGACACATGCTAATATTTCTGTATTTCTTTGATTGTGCCCTAAGGTTTGTGTAGTTGATTATTCAAAGATTTTAAAATATGAAACCATGTCAACAACAATTATAAGGTATGTAAATTATTTGATTATATAGAAAATCTATGAGGCGGTAGCTTGGTTTCATATGTTAATATTTTTTATTTTTAATTAGGTTTTTCTCACTGGTTTAGGGCCCTAAGGTCTGCCAGTACCTATTGCCAACAAATGAGTTCTTTCTCTATTTCTCAAAATTAGTTTGAGTTAAAAGAAATTGTGAGATATTTTTAACATGTCACGCCATTTACTAGCATATTTGAAAGAAATTTGCCCAAATACTGAATATTAAATAATTATATTAAAAATCAAATTAATAGTAATAAATAACTCAAATACGCTGTGCCAAATAAAATTTGTAGAGAATTACACATAAGTCTCCCATATCACAATTAAATTTTACAAGGTTCACGTTAAGGAATATACAGTTGCGTTAAATAAATATATTAAAGACATTTTCAAAATATTCATAAAGCTATTGTTGATAATAACGATTCACACAATAAGAGTTCAAATTAATTTGGATGGAAGGTGATAGTACCTCCAAATTTTTTAATATATCAAGTGATGAAAAAAAAAAAAAAAGGTTCATTGAAAACTTAGCATACTGAAATGACAACAATTTTAGTTGATATTTTGTTATATTTAGTGAATCTTGTAATATTTAATTATATTGTGGGTGATTCAACGTAATTCTTCTTAAAATTTTTAATTAGTAAACTAAAAGTAACTGATAAGAAATAATGAATAGCATTATCAAGTCTTCGAGAAAATCTTAAATTACTAAGCAATGATTGTGTCTGAAGCAATGGTTGCTTTTTTCTAAAAACGAGGTGAGAAATGCGAGTGGATGACCGTGAGCGTGATGCCGCTACTAATTAAATAGGCAACTTCTGCCTTCGTTGCAGAATAATTGCTACTGACTACCACTACGGAGATGTGCATTTAAATTAAAAAAAAAAAATTAATTTTTTCATCCTTCAATTTTTAAATCATTTATAACTCAGTTCCTCAACTATAATTAGCTTATGGCTCAATCTCTCAACTTTTAAATCACTTATAAATTAGTCCCTTAACCTTTGTTAATTTTTTTTTCATATTAGCTTATATCTCACATTAATGAATAAGAAGAGGGTATTTTGAAATAATATATGAGCATTTTTTTATCCCTCTTATTTGATAAAAAAATTTAAAAAAAATTAAAAATAATGACCGAGTTATAGGTAAATCAAAAGTTGAGGGATTGAGTCGCAGCGAGTCATAGTTGAGGGACTGAGTTACAAGTGAGTTAAAAGTTAAAGGACAAAAAAATTAATTTTCCCTTAAAAAAAACTATGATGATGTGATTTTTTTAATTTGATAAATGAAAGTTTAGGTGGTGCATGTCTCCAAGTACAAAAAAAACATTTACAAAGATACTTATATATCATCCATAGTAAGATCTTCATATTAGTATAGGGATTTGATCCCATAACATTGTAGGTTATAAGCACTACTACATAATATATCTTTAGGAGCGGGTATTTAGAAGTGCTTTTTAAATAAGTGCTCTAAAATGTGAATGCGAAATTTACCAGAGCGCTTTTCTAAATAAGCGTTCATGTATGTCAGGCTTCTCAATAAGATAACGTTTCTAATTAATATAAATAAAATATTGTAAAAAATTTAAAAAGATCTTCGGGAGCGCTCGTACTTCAGCACTCCGGAAGATACTATTCCAGAGTGCTCGTGAAGGAGCGCTTCGGAAGATCAGATCTTCCAGAGCGCTCCTATACGGCACATACCGAAGTGCTCTTTTACGGGAGCACTCTTATAAAGAGCACTCTTATTCCAGAGTGCTCGTGAAGGAGCGCTTCGGAAGATCAGATCTTCCAGAGCACTCCTATACGGCACATACCGAAGTGCTCTTTTACGGGAGCCCTCTTATAAAGAGCGCTCCGATATGGCAGCATACAGGAGCGCTCTTGTAGAGAACGCTCCCGTATATGATGTGTGCCCTTATATACCGAAACTCCCTTACAGGAGCACTTTTCGAAAAGCGCTCCTGTATAGCGTACATACAAGCGCTCCTGTACATTTTGAAGTGCTCAATACGAAAGCGCTTTTGAAGCGCTTCTTAAGGTAAAAAAAGCGCTCATATAAACTTATTTTGTAATAGTGAAGTCAAATTCTTATCGATTAGACTAACCTTTATTAATAAGCCTTATTTGCTTCATCTTGTGCTTGTGTGCAATCTGGCTCGAGTCAGGTTTAGGTGTGGCACTAGATTGGAGTCTAGCCATCTTAACTTGACTTGGCCACATATAAGATTTTAAGTTTTTAATTTTTTTTGTTAATATTAATTGTTTATTATATAAGTTTAGAGAATAACATTAAAGGATTGAAATATTGAATTAAACTTTAATAAGGATCAAAAGATTTGGAAATCCAAATCTTTAAGTTAAGAAAAAAGGAAAAATCTATTGTTGATAATTTCTCTTAAACAAATAAATAGTTTTTTCTGATATTCTTGAAAATTTTGAGATATATACTTTTTTTGGTGTGATGAGATATATATTTTATTTATATAGTTTTGACATTTTTCACTTATAAATAAGTGATTATACATATTTTTGAGCAGTATTCTTAAATAGAAAATGGAAAGACGTTTGAAAAGGAAATTTTCAAGAGATGAGTAACAATCTTTCATTAAAATCTTGTTAGTCATCACTTTATGAATAACAATAAACTGGAATCAATCTAGAAAATATACCATTAGATCTGGGGAAAAAGATTAAAAATTCATCATCATCCTAATGATTGAGATGAGATATATGGAAAGACCATATTTACATAAAAGACTATATTAACCTATTCAACACAATTTTCCCAAAAGGAAAAAAAAGAGCATCATTTACACTTATATGTTTACCTTTTTGGGTTGGATGCAATCATTTTTTAATTGTTAAATTATTAATGTTTTTTTTGAATTATTTATTTTAAATTAAGTTGCCTTGTATCTCCTAACTCAGGTCCTTCTCCAATGCAATTATTTAGTACTCATTCCATCTCAATTTATAAAATATTTTTAGACAAAATTATGCGTACCAATAAATCTCATTAAATGCATTTTATAACTTTATTTTTTTAAAAATAAAAATATAAACTTTTAAAAATGCTCTTCATTTAATATTTCATTTGTAAAATAATATAAAAAAGAGAAAATGTAATGGGAATGATAATATTAAAAAAATACTATTAATGAAATCTTATTTTTTAAAAAGTGTACTATATTTTGAGACAATGAATTTCCTCCAAATATATCTTATAATTTGGAACATAGATAATATATTGTAAAGTTGATGGATATAAGCGTGGAGACAAAGCCAAACAGATCCTTTTAATCAAGCCGTTTCTGAAGTTCAAAACGCGTTGGGGAAACAATAATGTTTTCCTCTTGCTTATTATGAGAAAGCGATAAAGAACAAAGTGAGACTTCCTCAACTTCAAAAAGGAAAACTTTAACAGATCAGATCATTATCTACTTTATGTCCCTCCACACTTGGATATTATTATAAGGGGAAAAAAAAAAATAGCTCCGTTGAACCTGCAGGGCCAGTCCATAGTATAAGGTCTGCATCATCAACATGAGCTTTACCCCAGCAAGCTTCACAAACCCACCATTTACAGCCACCAACTCATCACCTGTCGATCGAACTAATATTCAGTCTTTGAATATATTCCTGATTCGAAAACTTTACTGAGAACCATGTTAGAAGTACGGTGTATTATTCTCTGCATATTCTTCTTTGTTGCTTCCTTTGCATCTGTTGCTACTGAAGATAGCGAAGCAAAAGCTCTGTTGAACTGGAAAGCCAGCCTGAACGACCATAGCCAAGCAACCTTGTCTACGTGGAACAATGACACTGATCCTTGTGGACACTGGAAGGGGATTTCATGTGATGTATCTTTGTCTGTGATCAGTGTAAATCTGTCATATCTCAGCCTCCAAGGCACACTTGACCGTCTCAACTTCGCTTCCTTTCCTAATGTGAAATATTTTGATGTAAGTAACAACATAATTTATGGAAGCATTCCCCGCAAAATTGGTAACTTGTCCAGTATTTTGAATTTGAGTTTGTCGGATAATTTACTTGGTGGTCCCATCCCTCCTGAAATATGGAAACTGACCACTCTAAATAGTCTTGATCTTAGTACATGTCGTTTTAGAGGGCAAATTCCCCATGAAATTGGCAATTTGAGGAATTTGACGTCCCTATCACTTGGAGAAAATTTCCTTTCTGGTCCCATTCCAGAAGAGATTGGAATGCTGAATAATCTTTTGATGCTTCATTTGGGACACAACCCTCTGTCAGGTAGAATCCCATCATCAATTGGAAACTTGACCAAGTTACAAGAAATTTATCTTTATGAGAACAATATCTCAGGTCCTATTCCTAATGGATTCTGGAAACTCTATTCTCTCAGTATCGTTTATTTGTATTCTAATAGACTTTCCGGGCCACTCGCTCCCTGTATAGGAAACCTAACAAATCTCGCATTATTGCTCAAGTATGAGAACAGATTTTTCGGTCCAATTCCTTCATCCATTGGTAACTTGGTCAATTTAGATCAGGTCTATCTTTACAACAACAGTCTTTCAGGATCCATTCCTTCCACCATAGGAAATTTGACCATGCTCACCATCCTAGCCTTGGACATCAACAATCTCACTGGTCAACTTCCGCAAGAAATGAATAATTTGACAGCTTTGTGTAACATACAACTGAGTGATAATCACTTCACTGGCCCTTTGCCACAACAAATTTGTCAGAGTGGGACTTTATACCGGTTTGCTGCTGATGCTAACCATTTCATTGGTCCTATTCCAACAAGTTTGAAGAATTGTACTAGTCTAGAAAGACTCAAGCTTGATAATAACCAGTTAGTTGATAACATAACAAATGCTTTTGGAGCATATCCTAGTTTGAACTACATCAACCTGAGTGGCAATAAATTGTATGGCTACCTTTCATCCACGTGGGGGAAGTGTCAAAACCTCACACAATTGATTATTCACAATAACGAGCTTTCTGGTGGCATACCACAAGAATTGGGAGAGGCAAGTAAGCTTGGTGAAGTTGGCTTGGCTTCAAATCATTTATCTGGAAAAATTCCAAAAGAATTAGGGAAGTTGGTCTCGTTGAAAATTCTCTCTCTGAGCCACAATAACTTTTCAGGTAATGTCCCCTCAGATATAAGATCACTTAGTCAACTTACAATTTTGGAGTTGGAAGCAAATAATTTCAGTGGCTCAATCACAAGAGAGATTGGAGAATTAAAAAGCTTAATTTTCTTGAATTTGAGCAAAAACAGATTTGATGAAAGCATTCCCCCTGAGTTTCGTGAACTCAAAGATCTTGAGCAACTTGATCTTAGTGACAATTTGCTGATTGGAACAATACCAGCTACACTTGGAATGTTACCCAAGTTGCGAGTATTGAACCTCTCACATAATCATCTCTCTGGCACCATTTCTTCCATTTTCGGTCCAATGTCAGCTTTGTCTACTGTTGACATATCAAACAATCAATTAGAAGGCCGCCTTCCTAAAAACTCAGCCTTTTACAAGTTTGATGCATTGAGGAATAATAAAGGTTTGTGTGGTAATGTCACTGGTTTAAGTCCGTGTGGTGATTCCAAACTAAATGGACATAGCCATGGGAGTAAAAAGTTCTTGATAATATTCCTCCCATTGGCCATACTGCTATTAGTACTTGTTGGAGCATCTTACATTTTTTACCGAATAGCAAAAAGCAAAGATGGACAAGCACCACCAGACGAGGTTTATTCTATATGGAATCTTGAAAGAGAAATATTGTATGAAGATATCATCGAAGCCACAAAGGAATTTGATGACAAATATCTTATTGGGAAAGGCAGCCAAGGAAATGTTTACAGGGCTGAGTTGCCTACTGGTGATGTTGCTGCTGTAAAGAAGCTTCACTCTTTTGGTGGAGAAATCTCCAACCAGAAAGCTTTTACAAGTGAGCTTCAGGCTTTGACAGAACTCAAGCATCGTAACATTGTGAAGCTATATGGGTTTTATTCCAATGCTCAATTCTCCATCTTGGTTTATGAGTTCTTGGAAGGTGGCAGCTTGGATAACATACTAAAGAATGAGAAACAAGCCACTGAGTTTGATTGGAAGAAGAGGGTGAATGCTGTTAAATGTGTGGCTAATGCATTATTCTATATGCATCATGGCTGTTCAATTCCTATTGTTCATCGTGACATATCAAGCAAGAATATTCTTCTAGGTTCTGAATATGAAGAAGCTCACATCATTGACTTTGGAACTGCAAAGCTTTGAATCCTGACTCAAAAAATATGACCACATTTGTCGGCACATTTGGGTACGCTGCACCAGGTAACCTCTTCGGTTTTTTTTTTTTCTTTTCTTTTAACAAAGTACTACTCTTCGCTATATTATGGATATATATACATGTAACATTAAATCTGTTGCAGAGATAGCTTTCATCATGGAAGCCAATGAGAAATGTGATGTTTATAGTTTTGGAGTGTTGACTTTAGAAATCATCATGGGAATACATCCAGGAGAACTTATTTCATCTTTGATGGAGGGATCAACTGGTGATGATTTGTTGTTGAAGGATGTGTTAGACCCACGACTTTCTCCCCTCACAAAACCAATCCTAGATGAGGTGATCCTAGTTGCAAAAATAGCATGGTCCTGTTTGAATGAGAATCCTCAGTCTCGTCCAACCATGGAACAAGTATCTACGGAGCTTGCAAGAACTCCAAGATTTTATTTAGAGGATCAATTTCACACCATCACAATTGGACAACTCATGAGGGATTGAACTTCGTTTGTATAGTTCTACTTTGTTTAAATGGTTGACTTGACATTTTAACGTGCATGTATTGTAAATTTGTGGTTTTTGTATCATATGTATGACAGTTCCGGGCTTGAATAAATTTGAAGTGAATGTTTGGTTTCAAAGTTTTCTTTCCACTCTTGTAACATAATAGATAGCTATAGTTATTCTTCTTGTCGGGATTCACAACACTTACAAATACAAAAATTATTTTTTTTTTATTTTCTTACACTACTATATAAAAAGCTGATGACCTCTTAGGTAAAAGGGAGGAGTTTTTATGAAAATTGAAAATAGAAGTGAAAGTAAAAGTGAAAATAAAAGTGAAAATGTATTTTAAAAGTATGTTAGGTATGCATATAAAAGTGGTGGGATCATAAATTTATTTAACAAATATATTCATATTTTTTGAAAGATCAAAATACCCATAAAAAATCCATCTTATCACGACATATCTTTGCGGATAGCTTCGTCACAAGATTGATTGAAATGGAGTGAGACGTCTCCATTGTCGCCTCACTATTCTTAACAATCCTTGTCATGGAAGCCTGATCTTTACCTTACCGAGATCTCTTTGTTGCCACTATATCGTCGCCGTCATCATGACAGGTGGAGGTGGATGGCAGTGTCTCGTCACTGGAGGTTTCCGAAGAGGGCGGCCATTGGACTGTTTAGAAAGATAGGGTTATGATAATGTGATGGGCAAACTTGTCAATAAATTATAAAATTGAGGGCATAATGGTCTGAAAAAAGTCACTTCCGTGGAACCCACCATCCAATTCCAGGCGTTTTGGTGGAAGACTTTCACAGAGAAGTCTATTCCAACATGCCAAACAGTCCATTTTTAAAGTTTCATTCTCACTTCCTCTGTACTATCGAATTAGGCATTATGAAAGCATTTTCGGAATGCACTTTATTTAGACATTTTCATAATTGCAGAGTCTTCTGAAAATGCTCTCATAAGTGCCACAATGCTCCCCGTGACATACTTACGAGAACATTTCTTTCACAAAAACCCCCTCATATATTATTTATTTAAATCGAATGAATTTAAAATGAAAAAAATAAGTAAAATCTGAATCAAAATCAAAATTATATTCTAAAGAAGAATATTATAAGAAAATATACACTATTACAATCAAATTATGATTTTTACATTTTAAAAATAAAGAAATTTATAACAGAAATATGCTTATAAAAACGCTCCACACTTCCCCCTATCTCTTTAGTGACAATGAGTAAGTCACAACACATGGTAGCAATGAATATTTAAAAAAAAAAAAGATCAACAAACATTTTAGATGATCAACATTTCAAACCAGAAAAAATAAATCACAATCAAACACTGTAAATCAACATTCCAACCCTAAAATAAAAATTGAAATCAAAATAACGAATAGGAGACTATGTAGATTGAAGAGGAACAAGTAAACGAACGAAGCAACAAGGACCTCCGAACAAGGAAATGATGCAAATCTACAAGTGTGATCATATTAGAACTAATTGAATTTTCTGAACAAAAGAAATTCAAATAACCTTTTTATATTGTTTTGTGCTAAAGCGTTGCACCGATTGTACTTATAATCAGTGTATAGAGAGTTATTTTTTTACAACATTTTATTCTCTAACTAGTATAGTAAGTTCTTTACACATGTTATATGATTACCAAATGGCACCAATAATAGTTTCAACATCATTTTCTTTGCAACTGGTGTAAAAAGATTCCATAAAAATCTTATTCTGCACTGCCAGTGCATGAAGGTATATAGGTGTTGATGTTGTTGCTGAGGACACAAATGAATTTACGAAGTGAAGCTCATACATGGCGTTAGGGAAGAATCCAGAAACCAATACATGAGGGGATAAAAATTGAAAACTACTTAAAATATGGGGGGCCAACACTAATTTTTACATTTTTTTATAAGTAAAATAAAAAAAATTTCTGAAAAAAATTACAAGTGACCAATGAAATTGGGGGGAAGCACCCCCCTCTCCCCTCCCTACATACGTCCTTGCATGGCGTGAATGGAGGGTGCACCAACATTGGAGATGACATGGCCACAACAGATTCCCTCAACGAACAAAAGTAATAAAAAAATGAAAAGAGATATAAAAAAGAGTAATGAAAAAAAAAATAAGGCACCAAATATTCTTGTTTCTTGATTTATGTGTGTCAACCTTATATGGTGACCATGCTAATCTTCTCTATATCGTTTCTACTTCAACTATTAACACCGTGACAACAAACCTTCTTTTGAAGATGGATTCATTTTTCTATCGAGATGCCAAATTAACTTGGTAATAGTCTTATAATTAGAAGATCTTTGCAATTGCAAGATTATTTTCTTTTTCAAAATATAATAATAAAACCATTATTGGAGTGTTGTGATACCCATGATTCAGGGACTCAAAATCCCTTGCTTGCTTTCATAAGGAGTGATATTATAAGGATTTGAAGGAGGAAAGCATACCTTAAATGATGTACCGGATGAATGTTGTATGTGGGAACAAAGTTACGTGACCGAACTTGATTCTTGTTTTTTTACAGCAAATATCACACACAGAGATAAAAGAATGGGGAAAGCAGAGAGTAATCCCAAAGGTTACGTTCAGTTCCAAAATAAGAGGCTTGCTCACTAATAAGTAATATCCACAATGCACATAATGGGGAATGTGTGGGATACGGTTATCTAACCATTCCCCCTCTAATTCAAAAATTAAAAGGGAGAAAATTACATTTAAAAACTTGAGAGAATTGCACATTAAGATCCAGCATTTTTCATAATTGTGACAAAGCCTTATTTCTTAATTGGGCTTTATATTTGGGCTTGATCCACCAAGGGTGAATAACCCAACAGATATATTGTTGTTCCAAAAGATTGAAATTTTCAAATTAAAGCTGAACATATTTTTTGAAAAGAAAACTTCAGAAAAATAAACAACACTCTGAGAGAGTTAAATAGAAAATAAAGACAAAAACAATGAAGTCAATATAAAATCTAAAATCTAAAAAAAAAAAACGCCCTACTATTTATAAATATATTTACACACGCACACTACGAGTCTTAGCTATTAGCTATAGGTTTTGCATATACTTACTTTTGCGATAACGCAAGGAAAAAAATATTCAGATTGGCCAAAAAATAATATTGTTATGAGCATTATTTACCCAGAGCAACTATAAACCAGCATTTCTGTCCTCCATTTGGTTTGGTATATATAGTGATAAGATCAAAGGGAAGCTTTCCACGAGTGAATACACTACCATCTTAATTTAAAGATGATCAATGCATGAACTCTCTCGCTTATGTTTTTTTTTTTTTTGTCACCTTTAATTATACCATGTGCTCTTACAATTCTACATTTAAACTCTACATAGTCAACGGATAAGATCAATTGATTGAGTTACTTCTTCTATTTAAATAAAGTGATGATTTAAATAAAATGATGAATTACAAATTCTTTAATCTAATTATCAAGAAAAAAATTACATTACTACAAAAAAAAATTAAAAAAACACTCCCGTATTTATCACTCCTATATGTATGGGAGCACTTCTTAAGCGCTCCTATAAGGAGAGCTTATGGGAGCGCTCCCATTGGAGAAGTCTATAGGAGCACTAATATTGATGAGTGCTCTCTTAGAATTCCTCGACCAATGTGTTTCTCATCATAAGTGCTCCTATGAAGCTACCATACAGCAGTGCTTTTATTAAAAGCACTTTCATAAGAGAGTCTATTGGAGCATTTCTGTAGAGAAGGGCTCCTATATGTATAATATTTTTTTTAAAAAAATTCTTTTTAACACTGCATATTCTCTAATAAATCAAGAAATAATTCACCAAACTCAGAAATTTTGATAGTATCATCACTATCAAATAAATTTTATAATTAAAATAACTTGTCAAATAAATTATAACCATAACTATTATTATCAAGAATACACAATTAGTCTTTGAACATGCAAGCTATTTGTATTATAACTATTTGTAAGTATAAGAATATTATTGGATAGATAAATTTGAGTGAGGCAACATTAAGACTAAAAAATTAGAACTTTTATGCCTGCAAAAAAAAAGAAAAATAATTTAATTAAACCATAAAATATCATAATAATGAATAGATCAAAAAAAATGAATCACTCCAATACTAAAATGAAGATATGCCCAGACACGAGCTTTTTCGAAAACATGAACATGACAATTTTCCATGGACTAACCTCGTGCAAGATAATAGACATCAAATATTCAGAAAAGAAGACACTAACTAGCATTAAGGCATTAGCTGTGAAGCATATAAATGAACTAAACTACTAGAGTTTTTGCAAGTTAGACTCTACCGGCTCCCCTGAAAGTGAAATCCTATTGCAGATGAACTGAAGAATTGGCGGAATATTAGGATCTCAAAGACAAAGCAAGATGGGCTACAATAGCATGAGTCTAGGTCAACACTTTCACTGCAATTTATATTTTCAAAATTTAAGCATTTGTTGGAGTTACTAAAGTTGTTAACAAGTCTCATAATGAGAATCACGAGTCATTAGATACAAAACAAATATCCTTTTGTCAACAAAGATTGACATACGGAGTGCAAGACAACAATCCAATGAAATAAACAAAAGTCTCACAATGAGTTATTAGATGATGAGAATGAATACTAATTGGATGTTGGTAAAATTTACATAATTACCAGCCACCAATGAAAGATCACAAACGATACCAAGGTGATTTTCTCTAGTGCTCAGCTAGAAGCACGTTAGAAATAAATGAATTGTACATCAAAATGTACAAATAAACGATTCGTATATGGCTACATACACAGTAAAGAATCTAGTATACTAGATATAAAGCATTGAAACATACTGGAAAATCAGGAATAATGCTTGATAGTCATGTTATAGTGTGGTTGGGATCGTCCAAATCCAACAAAGGAAGAAGATTTGCCAGCTGTTGGACGTGATGAATAGGTTCTCAATGCATACGCTACAGAGAATTCTTCCAATGTTTTGCTTTGTTCACATAAACTATTAAAAGCTAGAAAATGTTAGACTAAAAATTCAATATCTTACTCAATCGATAAAATACTATCAGAATATCATTCTAACAATAAATTAATGTAAAAATATATAACAATGATTTGTGTTTGTATAACTATGCCAGATCTGGGGTTCGAACTTGACAACCCAAGCAGCAAGCTGAAGCGGAAGCTGAGTGACAATGAAGCACGACGGGGTTGATGGCGATAGGTGGTGACGCTGTGGAATCAATGAAGGCTGAAGTGGTGAGACTATGGACGATGGCTGAACAAATGCCGGCGGTCGACAGAGATGGACACGTAGACTTCTATAGCAAAGGGACACGAACGAGGACAAGACGCGCGATGCGATTCAAGCAGGAGATTGAAGCAGACGCTCAATAGCGGCGACAAGGGCTAGATTGATGATCACCAGCACAAAGGCTTCGGAGAGCTGGTGGGAGGCGAGGGAGAGAAGCTTGGGGGTAGGGTTCGAATTAGCAACAAATCTGAAATTCGGGGTTGTAGTTTACAGTCTAGTAACTTAAATGATGAATTTTTTTTTTTTAAATAATCAAGACATACAGGTTCACAGCCTACACGAGAGAGAAGTGGCGTTTCCATCCACCTTTTTCATTTAAATATTTTTTAATATTTAATATTTAATAAATAATATATAATATCTATATATTTCAAAAAAATATTAATTAATAAAAGATTAATTTATACGAGAGAGGTGGCATTTCTATTATTTGAAAATGTCACATCTCTCATTTAGATAATTTTTTTAATATTTAATATTTAAAAAATATTATTTAATATATATACACACACTTTAAAGAGGTGATATTTTCATAACCTGCAAATGCTAACTAATAATAATAATCTAATAATATTTACTAAATATTATATTTATGATAACATAATTATTTAAATGAATTTACATTTATATATAATAAATAAAAATTATTAGGTGGCATCAAGTAGGAAATGCCACCTAAAATTTATTGAATATTTATTAGATATTATATTTATCATAAAATATTTAATAAAAAATAAATTCTAAAATAAAATAACTAACTATCAAATCAAAATTAATTAAAAACACAGAGCAAACACCACCTAAGATTAATTAAATAAAATATTTATTAAATATTATACTTATTATAAAATAATTATTGAAAAAATATATCTTTAAAAAATAATTGACTATTGAATAAAAATAAATTAAAACTCTTAAGTGGCGTTTCCTCATGCAGGATACGCCACCAAAAATTAATTAAATAAAATATTTATTAAATATTATATTTATCATAAAATAATTATTTTAAAATTATATTTCGATATAAATTAAATGAAAACTATTAGGTGGTGTTTTCCTCCTAAGATGAATTAAATAAAATGTTAGTTAAGTATTATATTTATTGTAAAGTAATAATTAAAGATAACATATATTTATAAAATAAATGAAAATTATTAGGTGGAGTTTCCTCGAGCAGAAAACGCCACCTAAGGTTAATTAAATAAATCATGCACTAAATGTTATATTTATTATGAAATAAACTTTGAAAAAATATATCTGTAATTTTATATTTTTAGTTTTAAATTACTGTGATATATTAATAATAATTATTAATTAACCAATTAATTTATATTATAATTCATTCTAAAATTAATAATAATATTTTAATAATTACTATAGTTATAATAGAAATAATTCTTAATTAAATATAAGTAAAATTTTTGGATTATTAATCAATAAAAATGGTTATATTAATAACAAAAATAAGTACAATAAAAAATTAAATTATAACAATTGTATTAAAAAGTATAGTAATAATAATAACAATCATAACAAATAAAGTTATTTTTTGTAATATTATCATATTTATTAGATGGCATTTCTTTTTACAAAGCATGAAATTGTTTAGTAACAACAAATTGTGACATTTCATAAAAGAAACACCACCTCTTATTATTTTAATAAAATTATAAATAAAAAATAATTGATAAGCGGTGACATTTCATTAAAGAAAAGCCACCTAATATACTTCAACTGTCATTTTAGTGGTGTTTCATTTTTAATTACTATAAAATGTATACTATCAAATCTCATTTTTATAATAGTGAGGGTCAATCTAGTTATTTATTTTATTTTTATCTAATTAAATATATGCAAATAAAAGTAATTTTCTTCCTTTCCGTATCATACAAAATAAAACTAGCAGTCATCCCATTATATTTATTTCCATTCCTTTCCAATCTTTTCATTTCATTCCAAAACATCTCTCTTTTTTCCTTATAATTAAATAGGCCCCAAAATTTCTTATCATAGACAAACTGATAAGACCAGAAAGTAGATCAGTCCGTTCACATGTTCAAACACAAACACTAACACTGCCTCACACAATATCACAACAACACACAGTGTACTTTGGTAACATACATATAGAAATCTGCATAGTAATCATTAATTTCTCATAAATTTCAAAATCACAATAGGACTCCTGACCTCGTGCATGCCATCTGTCCACGTCAACTCTCCAAATGAATAATCAGCTTCTAACTTGTGAGCTGAATATTCCTCTGCCTGCAAGATTATCTCATAGCTCTTCTTCTCATTCGTCCTCTGAAAACTCAAAGTATTAGGCTGAACAATAACCCTAACTCCTCTTGGTTCTTTGACATTTACAAAATACGTGCTTGGAGCTCCAACGTTTGTGACTGTGCGAGAAACACTCACAGGTTCCACCCCCAGAAGAGGCAAAGTGATGGAAGGGTAGTTGAAATCTTGCAGCCTGTAAAACTTTGGACACTTGTATGGCCTGTTATAATTGAGTGACACAACTATTCTTTCCTCGAAATCAGAAGCACATAACAGGTTCAGGTAATCAGCAGCCTCCAGATCATAAACAAGTCCAGGGTATATTGCAAGATTAGGCTTAACATATCCTGAACCATAATGTAATGGAGTAGCTACTTGATTATCGCTTTCGTCCAGAATTGGTCCGTTGGTGTTATCCCAAGTGGTTGCTGGATTATATAACCATATAGTTCAATGTCTATAATAGCTCTTAGTAGTTATATATATATAGGGAAAATTATATATTACTCCCTAATAAGGGATTTACTTACAAGTGAATCCTGTAAATTTGTTAACATACTTTCAAGTTCCTTGAAACTTAGTTATAATTAATTTTGTTTGTAAAATATCACATATGCCCTTGCATTTGATTTGACTAGCATTGATCAGATCAGTCAATTTTTTTTCATAAGAATATAGTTTGTTAAAATATTAATGCTTTAATATTTAATAATCAAACATAGCAAATTTACAAGTAATATTAATTATAAGTAAATATTAATTGTAAAGGATTGATTACTTGTAAATATTAAGATACTGATATTTTAATATAAAAAATTTAAAAAAAATTGATCAATCAACAGTTGCTAGGCACCATTTAATGTCAACCTGTAATCGGTCAACAATTGACAAGATTGGTCAATGCTAGTCAACTTCGATCAAAGGGGAATAATCGAAAGTTATTTGAGTCATATTACTAGAAAAATTAATTACAACAAAATGTCAAGAAACTTGTGAGGATTTTCACATGCTCGTAAGATTGAATTACAAATAAATCCCTTGAACTTATGTGTAATTTCCCTAATTAATAAGGGAAGCAAACTATGAACATGACAATAATTTGAGGTATATTATATATAATCATACCAGTGGTCATGATTGCTGATTTGATAGCAGCAGGAGTCCAATTAGGATGGCGATTTTTGAGGAGACCAGCAATGCCAGCAACATGTGGGCATGCCATTGAAGTTCCTGACAGAATATTATAGTCAAATCCACGTTCTGATGAATAAGCCGCAATTATATTTTGACCAGGAGCTGCCACGTCAGGCTGCAATTATGAACAATTTCAAACAATCTTTTAGTTATCATAAGCATGTACTGACTAGTGTAATTACGTGTGTGTATAACAACAGGGTATTAAAAAAAACAGATCTCACCACATTTTCTAAACTCATATGGAACAGACTCTGAAACTAATTGAAAGATCTAATCAAAATTAGATTCTATGAGGAGAGGATCTAGTATATATGAGATAAAACACGTGGTAATTAAAATACTAATTAAGTTTGCACATCATGGTTGCTATGCTATACTAAACTAGTCAAACTAAGTCTTTTTCTCTGTACCCTTCTAGAGTTATGTGACTTATTGATATGGAAGACATACAGTGTGTAGGGTTTAAAGAGCGGGCCTACTTATTTAATGTTTAATTTATTACAAGGGCCATCCTCTACCAAGTTTTAGTAAAGATTAATGTCACACACTTTAACTATTAGCTAGACTAAACAGATTATATGTCTGGCTCATCAACTATACGAACATATAATGTAGTTGAGTAATATTTCAACGACCACTAGCTAACCTATTTTAGCAAATAAATGAAATAATTAATATCAACCCACACATAAATTTCAAACATTAAGAACATCAAATGATTTCTTTTTTATTACTTCTTTAAATATGGATTTGAATTTAGTAACTGTACTTAATACAAGCACTAAGTGTATATATCATTTAAATTATTAAAATTTAGATTAATTATTCTAAATTCATTTTCCATTTGAAATTAATGAATGAGTAAATTTATCTGAATCATTGATATGAATTTCAACTACTCAGATGATACAGGCATTCAATACCAACAATCACAAAATCCAAATCCTTTTATATATAAGTAATAACCAAAGAATTATTCAACCAGTCATCATCTCCCATACGATTTTACCTCTGGCTCTTGATAATATTTGTAGTAGAGAAAGCTTAAGCTCTTTCAAAATGTTGTTGTTGACACAAGTGATATCAAGGCGCTAGTTCTACTTGGCACATGACAGTACATTACAAGACTTTACTTATTTCCATACAAGAAAAACCTAAGAGACTAATCAGTTGTACGTATACTAGTTTGGTTATATTAAAAAAAAAAAAAAAACCTATGGCAGAACCAAGTGATAGGTATGGCACAAGCAATAAAAAAGCGAGTGATGATAGATGCGAAAATAAATATATTTAACCTTGAGAATTGAGGGCAGAATCAAGTTGGGTCCCCTGGATGAGAATAAAGAAACTTTTGGAGCTGGCTTTACTGGGATAATAGTTTTTGCATTATCCAAGAATGCAAGTGGGTTCCTGCATGCAATATATGTAAAAATGGAGCGCCTGTCCTTGTAAACATATAAATTTAAAACTTAAAAGGCCTGGCATGTATTTGTAATTAATAATTACTTGTTTTTGTAGATATACTCATCGGAGCTATTTTCATTCTCATCCTCAGGGTCACTACTAGGAACAATGGAAGTATCTAAAACTTGAGCATCGGCTGTAGCTGTGTTAAACTTTTTATCATTCTGCAGAATCATTTTCGATGCTCCTACACGTTTTGCTTCTTGGCCTTTGTCCACAGGCCTCAGGCTCCTTCCTCTTTGGCACACCAATATGCGACCCTTTACTTTGTTAGGATCAAGTGTTCCACTTTTACACAGTTGACTGCAACAAGAACAACCAGAGTCGTATGTTATGTAATGGCATCAATTCTAAGGATTAAGTATATAAACAATAGCTGATATATATACAGAGAAATGGAATATTAAGCGAGAGAATAATATGTGGCAAGATTTCTTACGCATCTTCAAATGTCGCAAATGGAAGCTTGGCATTTCCAGCAATGACCACAGGAATTAACTCTTGAGATGTTGAGTTTGTGGCAAGACTGGTCCCCTGAAGATCATCATCTCAAAAGTTACTAGATATTGTTCAAACATGTTACATAACTTACAATATGATTTCGGTCCTATTAATGAGATGGAGGGAAAAATATTTTTTTTGTCCTGTACAGTATGTCATAGATTTTTTATCACAAATTTTTCCTCGTTAAATGTTGTTGGAACAAAATTTGTTATTAGAGTACCTATATTTAATAGGGAAAAATTAAATTGGAATTTTATTATAATCCTCAAAAAGGTTGATGAATTTTAAGGTTTTATTTAATTATGATAAAACATGTTTAAAGTAATTTATAAATAGGATTAAGAAGAATATTTGTTAGGAACAACTAGATCTTTAAGAAATTATATAATGACATGCGAGTCCCTCAAATTGAATTACAATAATCCATCAAACTTTTGACACTTAACTACTTTGAGACGTATGTGTCATTAGAGAAAATTAACTATCTAGTCTCTATAATTTTGATATAATTATAATTCAGTCTTTAAATTTTAACTCAATGCAACTAAGTTCCTAAAATTTGAAAAAAAAATTATAATCCAGTTCTTAAATTTTAACTCAATTAACTCAGCCCCTAGCTATAATTTCAATTATTTAAAATAATTGTCATTATATTAGAAAATAAAATTATAAATACTAAAATTTAGTTCTTATTGTTTAGGAACTAATATTTTAATTAGCTAAAACTATAAGTATCAGGTTGTTCTGAGTCAAAGTTTAGATATTAAATTATAACTGATTTAAACTAATGCATCAAGTTAAAGTTCAGGATTAAGTTACAAACAAATCAAAAATATATAGATGAAATGGTTAATATTTCTTTTTACAAAAATCAAAAGATTTTTATATGCAAAAAGTATGTATTTGGGTTGTTTGTTTTAGCTTATTTTATAAAAAAATTATTTTTTAAAAAATATATTTTATAACTTTTTTATGATGTTTGTTTATACTTTTAAAAATAACTAGAATTTAAAAAAAATTATATTTTTGATTATTTTAAGAAACTACTTTAAGTAGCTTTTAAAAATAATATTTTAAATAGACAAGATATATAAATCTATAATAAAATTTTAAAATAATTAAAAAATGAATTATTTTTATAAAAAATTATAAAATTTAAAAATAACTAATTAATAATAACTTTGTGTATTATTATAACCAAACATTAAAAAAAGTTACTTTTATAAAATCTCTACAATATATATCTATTTTTGTAAAATCTCTAAACTATTTAAAATTATTTATTTTTAAATTTTAAACAAACTGACAGGGTGTAAAAAGTTAAAAGAGTTACATATTCATACTTGTATGTGTTGGCCGTTACCCAGCGTAACATTATTCGTGAAGTCCCTATCAATGGAGCCAGAAGCAACAGTGAAGATCCAAGGCGCCACATTCGTCACGGTCTCAAGTTCAGGTCCGTCGTTACCAGCAGAGGCAACAACAAGTATGCCTCTTGAGACTGCATGGAAGGACCCAATGGAGATCCCATTGGTCAACATGTGCGTATCGTTCCGGACGACGATCCGGCCGACGGAAACAGAGATCAAGTCGACGCCGTCATCAATGGCTTGATCAAAAGCAGAAAGCAAGTCGACGTCAGTGCATTCTGCAGAATTATCCAGAGGCCAGCAAGCTTTGTAAACTGCGAGACGAGCTCTCGGAGATCCGCCCTTGGCCGTGCCGTTGCCGTTGTTCAGAATACCTACGTCCTGTACCATGTTGCCGCCGGCCGTCGAGATGATGTGTGTTCCGTGCCCGTCGAAGTCGCGTGCACTGATTTGAGTTGACGAACTACTTAGGTTTCCGTGCTTCGTCTCGTAGCCTTTGTAAAAACTTTTTGCTCCGATTAGCTTCCTATTTCAACGACGGAGCATGTTAAAAAAAAATGCATTATATTAATTATAATTAAGAATCTTAAGTTTTGAAAATTAAGAAAAAAGACCAAACTTTTTAGTTGGAATTAATTTTTTTTTCTGAGTTGATTTTTTCAATGCTCATTTTTTATATCTTCAATATTAAAAAAATAAAAGAAAGTATTAAATAAGAATATTGGCAATTGAAAGGAAAATGAGAACTGAAATTGTTAAGCATTAGCACTAAAAAATTAAACTTAAGTATTAAAATATTAAATATGTTATGTATAATAAGAGCACTAAAATATTTAAGACAAAAAAAAACCTCAATTTCGATTAACGACCTTTTTTAGAATGCCAAAATTTAGTCTTTAGCTGTAACTGATGTTCTTGTATGACACTTTAATGCGGTTAGCCCAAAAAATATAAAATATAAAATTATTATCAGATCGTTTTGCCATCCCTTGAGAATAAAATGTTCAACATCTATAATATTTAAGAGGAAGAATTATAGTTGGATTTTCAACAAAAAAATTAAAAAATTACTAATATATTTTAATAATTATAAATTCATAAGTTTCAATTGCAAATAAAATATTTAAATTTTAAATTGAATATAGCTCTCAATGTACAATTTAAATTTCTATTTACAACTATTGGAATCAATATTTGCTGCTTATTTTAAAAAAAAATTATCGTTAACATAAATTTCCTCTTTTTGAAATTATTGTTGTTCTTTAATTTCCAGCAGATGGAGGTTGATGATTGAATTTAGTTTTTTGTTTTTGTTCTAGCATTTGTACGTACGTACACTTTTTGCTAGTAAAATGAATGTATCCAGTTCCGTTTGAAAAGATTACTGAAGAACAAGCAAGCATGAAATAATTATTGGGACCAAACCTGTTGCAGAGAGTTACATGAGAGGAGCCAGATAAACTGTAAAGTTCACATTTTGATCCCCCACGCCACTTCCATGGAACAGGGCTGTATCCATCGTCTTGAAAACTTCTCGATTCTGGCCAAACGCCTGTTTCAAAGAATTAATAATAGTTAAGCTTTCACAGTACTATATGCGCTAGATTGGACCGGCTAGTTTAACTAATTAAATTAGGAACTAGTCCCAAGTCTGATCTACTTATGGTTAAAAATCATCCATTTAGAGAGCCACTTGTAAGGGTAGAAGTAAGCCAGACCCTATCATAGGTCAATGGTCTAGCTTACTTTAAATCTAACCTAACCTATTTATTAAATAAATTTAGGCCAAGTTTAGGCTTTTGATTAAACATATTTAAATAAGTCAAGTTTAACATATGAGTCTAATAGGCCGATCTATTTACATATATATTATTATATAAAATATTATATACGCATCAATTTTTAATTAATCTATTCTTTTTTTATTTTTAATCAAATTAGACTTATATATTGAGTTAATTTTGTTGCTTTATTGTTGTATTACAATTGGTAAGTCATCTTAATTATTATCTATTGGAATCAATCAATCATGTTATATAAATATACACTTTATAGGATTACATATTAGTTTTAAATGTCTTAAATATGCTTAATATGTACATATATATTATTATATAAAATATTATATACGCATCAATTTTTAATTAATCTATTCTTTTTTATTTTTAATCAAATTAGACTTATATATTGAGTTAATTTTGTTGCTTTATTGTTGTATTGCAATTGGTAAGTCATCTTAATTATTATCTATTGGAATCAATCAATCATGTTATATAAATATACACTTTATATGATTACATATTAGTTTTAAATGTCTTAAATATGCTTAATATGTAATTTTATTTAAAAGGCTTATTAATTTTAAATAAACTTTTAAACAAACTTTCAGGTCATGTCAAGCTTTAGATAGGTTCAGGTTGGAGAACTTTGTACAAGCTTCAAAAGCTCAGGCTTTTGACCTACCATACAAGCTTACACCTATTTAGTCAAAACCTAACTCAACCTAGTCTCTTATCCCATAAGAACCGATAAAGAATCTATTGAACCTATCAAAATTGGCAAAATTAGTGGGCAAATAGGTTGATCTAGTCTGGTTATTTTTTAAATTTTTAAATTCTTTGCTTTTCAAAGATTTAACTCATATTTATGAGCTACAACGTATACATATTTATGCCTAATAAGCATCGATAAATAAAAAGAATGAACAAATATACAAAAATAATAAAAATAATAAGTATAGAACATGTATATATGTACATTTTTTAAAGTTATAATTACAAATTATGAAATAAGTATATATGTTGGACAGTGATTAAAAAGTCGAATCAAACCAAACGGTCAAACTGTCAACTGGTCTGGCAAACGATTCGATCAAGCTGAAAAAATTATTTGGAGAGTTGAGCCGGATTGGGCCATTTTGAACCAGTGATCGGACCGGGAATCGGGTCCGATTTTCAAAAATTAGACTATTCAAAAAATGCCCCTTTATTTTTTTGTCAAATTTTTTTAGAAAATGACCAATTTTTTTAATTATTTGATGTTATATTACATCACATGGCTTATTAAGTCATGATAAACTTAAAATATTTAGTTTTATTTTTAAGTTAAACATTAATTTCATATTTATTTCTTATATTTAAATTATTATATACATATATAATTTTTTAATTTAATTATTATGTCACCAATTCGACTATTGTTCAATCCAGTTGGACCATGCAAATCGTGAACTATTAACCTTTTCGATTCAATATCCAGTCCAATTCTAAAAGCATTGATATTGGATTAAAATGATGGAACATTGATAGATAGTACCCTTTTTATTTTATATTATTTTGATTGAACTTTAGAAATTCATTTTTATTTTTGTTATATATAATTGTTATTTCTTTTTATTTTAAGCATATAAAATATATTAATTTAATTATGACTGATTGAATCATGGTTCAAACTAGTATAGTTCAACTATTGAACTATGAAAGAACCTTAGCTGATTCAATGATCAATTTAATTTTCTTAACATTGAGTTTTTAACAAAATGTTTTGAATAATGAGTTGTAAGTATTGATTCGGATAGTTACTATTCTCTCCATTAAAAAATATAATGTACTTGTAATCTTTCGAAATGTAATCATTGTCCTTTTTTTAAAAGTGTCTCTATTGATAAATAACTTTATATTTATTGTAAGGTATTTAATAGGAATAAATATAAAAAGATAAGATTAGTTTAAAAGTAGGTAATTATTTTATTAAGAATGAGATTTGATTAAAAATATTTTATATTTTTAAACGAAATGAGTATATATTTTTCAGAATAGTGTTTACTTTTAGGTGAAAACTTATGAATAATGGTGGTTTCATAATGGCGGTTGGTGAAAAAAACAAACTTAAAACTAATTGATTCTGGGGAATAATGGTGGTTTCCCTTCATAATGATGGTTGGTGAAAATTAATTGATTCTGGGTACATAGAAGAGCTAAAAATCATACCAGTATCAATGCTGCCCATGATGACGTTTTCTCCAAATCTTCCTTCGAACCAGGCTGAGTCAGATCTGACTCGTTCATCGGTTTCTTGTCCAAGAAAATCCCATGACCTCGTTGTGTGCAGCTTATGCGACTCGCTCAAGAACATTGACACCACCTTTGCATTTTCTGCATCCATCAGATCAATTTCCCATCAATATATACATACATATATATTTATATATATAGTGCAGCCTAATTAATGAAAAAAATATCTGAAATACATTGTGCAATATGACGACGAGAATTCATGCTAATTAATGAACTTATATGGGGTCTCTCGGACGCCCCAATCCTCTGTTTTTTTTTAAATCTTATATTATAGATAATTATGTTCAAAATATAATTAGATACTGAATATGAATACTTTTCTGTTGGCAAAAATTTGAACATTGGTCAACATTTTATGAGAAACTAGCTTATTTTCTAGACTCAACTTGTGTGCCCTAGCTCGCTGATATTTATAGTAATACCTTGTCTTCTCAATTTTTTTTCATTTTTCTTTTGATGATTAGCTTTTAAGTAAAGTAAGAGATATTTTGGTATCTTGCAGTTATGAAACATTGCAGTTTTATATTTTTTTTAAAAGAAAAATACTATGTAATTGTGTAATAATTTTGATTTTTTCCCTTTGAAAAATTGTAAGAAATGCGAATTTTTTATTTTACGCTTATACGATGTTAAATGTGTCTCTCAGTTTATTTACAAGCTAAGGATAACAATGATTAAAAAAAAAGTAAACAATTGGAAAGGTAGATCATCATTTCAAGGGACATCAAGAAGAGTTAAGATGTAAAAATACCTAGAAACATGTTTTCAGAAATTTTTGGTATCCTTAAATCAACAATATTATTGGTGCATGATACCTATTAACTTTATAAAAGAAGCCAACATTTTTTCAATATATTAAATTCTATTCTGAAAACTTAACCGTCAACATAAGGCTATTTTCATGGATTAAGAAATGTTGGCTTCTTTTATAAAATTAATAGGTACACATTTACTTGATTTAAGGATGGAGAAAAATTTATGGGTAATTTTACACTTCACTCCATTATTAAAATACCGGTTGATGGAACTTATGATAATCTCACTTTCGATCTCAGCTGCTTCTTTGTCTTCGAGTAATGCAGCAAAGCCATTGATGTGTCGGTTATAAGAGCAAAAGATAGCTTCTTTGGCCTTCTCATGACTACCAAAAGACAATTACAAGGATTGAAATTTACGATTATTTACCAGAAATTAACTAACTAATTAATGGGAATTAGTGCAAGTACGTACGTACCTTCCTAATACAGAGGCAAGCAAACGATGATGGGAATTTGTCGCATGTTCCATATCAGTAGAAGAAGGTTTTGGACCATGAGAATGTGATCCCAAGTATACAACGTACGACTGTCACGTGAAATTAATGAATTAACGTTGACGACGACGATGAAGACGAGAATATTAGTCACGAACCAAGTTATGGTTTGCTTACCTTTTTAATGGCAAAGGCAGGTTGCTGCAACAGTGAAAAGCTGCAGAGCAGGGATGCTGAAAGAAGAAGAAGAAGGCGAAGCATGGCTGAATGGTGAGAAGCAGTAATGAGCTAGCAAGCGAGAATGGCGACTGTATGTGTGCATGCTTCGTCTCTTTATTGTTACTTGAGTCCATTCTTTAGGGAGAGTGACATGTAAGTACTCATGTAAAAAAAAAAAAAAATTTGACATTAGTTAATTTAAGTTCCGAAATCCATATCCAGGCCCAAAAAAAAGGAATCTTATTTACATTTTTTTTCAGAAATAACTATATTTCCCTTTTGAAAATAAAAAAAACAAATATCATCACCAGGAGAGACTGGTGACCTCACCGCTGGAGCTGTGGCAATTCTGACCCGTGATTTCTTTTTTTAAGATTTTTGAAGGTATATCCGTGCAGCCAATAGCTATGACACTATTCCTTTGAGAAATTTGAAGGGTTATCTTCTTTCAAACAATGTTCGTCATACTTATCTTTAAAAATGGAATTCTTTCATGATACTTAAAGGACTCAAGCCACTATCATTTATACATTATAGCCATTTGATACCAGTGAATTATTAATAAACTTTTATACTGATAAAATAAATATAGAAAAATTAGTTATTGTTAGTTAAGTATTTTTTGCCTTTCGCTGAAACAAAGTATCACTACTATAAAAAAAGAAAATACGAAATGGTTATTTTTTTACTATTTAATAGTTATGAACTATTGAATAATCTAGCACCGAATATTCTAAAACTCTTTATTCAACGGTTTTTAATCATTGAATATTATAAATTTATTCAACAGTTTTTAGTCAAAAACTGTTGAATAAATTTTTTCAATTTGAAAATGAGACATTATGAGAGATAATATTAAATGATTCTAGACTAAAATTCATTGAATATTTTGTTATTATTCAATGGTTATTCACTTATAACCGTTGAATATATATACTTATTCAGTGGTTCTGTGACACAACCGCTGAATAGTTTTTATTGTATTATTGGTCATAATATTCAACGGTTTTTTCTTATAATTGTTGAATATTATGACCTAACTTTTTGCATAGGACAAACTGCATTTCTAGCAACCCCTTGCATTATAAATTACAAAAAGATGTTCCAACACTTAAACACAAATTCCAACCAATAATAGTCATGTATATACATATAAATGTACAATGAATTCCTATAAAAAAAATTATATACAACTTGAAGTACTTAAATTAAACTAATTAGTGGCTAAAACATAAAGCTTTAAACCCCAAAATTTGCCTAAGTTTCCTAACTATCACTGTTGCTTACTGTTAAACCTAAACTATGCTTCAAAAATACCGTGTGCCAACTATTCAAAGACTTCTTCTATTTGAGCATGAGTACACGTGTTATAGTATGTGTCCTTATAGTACTATATGCAATAACAATAACAAATTAAAATCATGTTTATTGATAAAAACTAATATAATATTAATGAATAGGAAGACCATATATATTACATCATTCGGAAGAATTCCAGTTAAAGCATGTTGGATTATGTTCTTCATAAATTTCATGACAGCGTACGCACAATCCCTAACTTTGTCTACTTGCTCTAGGCACTACATTCATATTATGGATTAAAAACTGAATAGTTAATTAATAATATGACATGACCTATACAGTGACATTGCTAACATAATTAATGAGAAATATATATATATATATATATATATCTTGACAACTGTCCATGATGCTGTTATATCAAACCAACCACTGCCCTTTACTAGTTGTTGAAATTATTGATCAACATCAGTACGGTACATGACAATGGCCCTAACGTAAAATAAAAAACTTGACATGAGAAATATCCATACACAAAGAACAAATTACATACATATATGCAAGAAAATTGATCAACTTATTGATTAATCATTTTCACAATATGCGGTCTGTTAAAGGGATGGCCACTATAAAGAAGGTCAAGGTACCACACCCTCCTTAAAGTTGGATTGATCACAAGTAACATCCAGTGTCCCCTATGACAAAAATTACAATTAGGAAGTATCATATAAATAATTAAATTTGAATAAATTAAAGTAAAGCATCGTAAAGTAACTTACCCTTTATAATAAAGTGCTATGAATATTGTGTTCTTATTGGCACCATGTTACTAGAAGTACTTTGAAAGCTTCTGAGATATTTCTAGTCCTTGCTTAGGATTCATTATGTCGTGGCCATAAGAAGAGACCACATGAGAACTGACAAATATAATCCTCTATGCTATATCTCTTCCAGCAAGCATAGTAGTATAAAGGTTTCTTAAATGTCGAAATAAATAGAACAATAGATGATTAGTGTGTGTGTGTGTGTGTAGCTAAACGTTTAATGAGAGGTTTCAAAAACATATCTCATATTTAAGTTACACAGGGAAAGACTATAAATCAGCATACATGTCCATAGGGAAAGGGAATAGCACTCTTTCTTGCATCTTGGCATAGGTCTTAAGCAATTGCTGATTTTTGTTGGGTGTGACTTGATGCTTAGAGGCTTAAGGCTGAGGGGCTTTAGGTAGATAGGCTCAGGAGCGAACCAGTGTCTTCTGGGAAAATGTGATGGACTCTTTGAATTTTTTAGAGCTCTTCTTATCATTTCCCCTCTTCCGCTTAGCAATGAATGCTTTCATAACCTCCGATGCTTTCTTTCCCACAAGCTTATCAACAGGCTAATTTTTCCAACATATAAGATAGTTAGATATCAATTACAAAAAAAAGAGCAAAAGAAGTTAATTTTCAACTATGAGTTTAACAAATATACCTTTGAAGATGATGCTAAAATACAAAAAAGACGAACCAACCATACAACAAAGCAGAGCAATGAATCTACTATTGTTCTTGCATCCGGAGTGGGGTAGGGTAGATCATAATTAGGATCCTCGACTGTCTTTAAATAGACTTTCACTATCCCTTTAAGGATGTGTTCATTGTGAAGCATTACTTGCCTAGCAATGTTGCACATACACCTTAGTATAACCACATGTCATCTTCTGCCAAACAATCAACATTAGCCTCACCCTACACAAATTAAAAAAAAAAGAAAAAAATTATGTAATATGAACAATAAAAATAGTATGTGTAAGATTATAGTAAAATGAATAATAATACTTAGGTAAGAGCTGAGATGGGATTATGCAACTATCATTCACACTAGAGCTACTATCATCCAGTGAAAGCTCTAACTTATGCCAGCTCAATAGCATATCTATGAGACTAGATTGTTCTTATATTTGTTGCAATTGTGCTAGTACTTGCTGCTTATGTTCTACTAGCTCTTGCCTAAACTCTTAAACCTCAGCAAAAGAAGCATCCTTTTTACTATGCTTGAGCCTATCTCTAAAGTAATATTTTCTTGTGACTCCAAAGCCAATGCCCTGAATACAATTGGGATAGTCAATATTCCACAACGCCTTCTCTAATATATCCTCATCAAAAGTTTGAGTACCTGCTAATGCCTCCTAAGCTAAAGTCTCCTGTGAAGCAGAAAAAGCAAAGTGAACAAGTAAAAACTAATAACATTATATCAATATATCATTAATACTTATTATTGTTTTGACAACCGCTTTTGTTTTTAGGTTGTCAATATTGCCTTCTTTATTTTTTTTGAGCCTTAGCCCAAATCGTGCCACAAGATATAGAACCCTCCAATGCTTGCTCTTTCTCAATCAAGCCCTTTTCTACACCCACATATCCCCTGCGTCTAGCCTTATATGTATATTCATTCTTCTTCGCCAACTCTTTATTTTTTATGCTTAATGCCTTTAAAAAAACACAAAACATGACAAGTCAATTAATATAAAAAGGAGGTAACAACAAAAGCAACAATACATAAATAAAATAACATTAATATTACCTTAAACTCTGTACTGTAGTGTAAGTTGACAAAAGTTTTCCATTTATCTTCACTTACAATTGTCGAAATGAGGAAAGAAACTGTATCTTTGATACCCTGTATGTCCGGGTTCGCCAAGAATTTACAGGTAACAACACTTTTAAAAGATCTTAGAGCTATCCCAGCTTTCTGTGGAACAAATTTCTTGCACCTCTCCTCGATCTCAAATCCTGACTGTAGGACAAACATGTCAATTTAAACGAATGATTATAAAACAAGTTTTAAAAAATAAGCAAAGTGATAGTATCTTACTATTAAAGTTCTCCACACTGCATCCTTCATTGTGGAAGTTGCATTCTTCCAAGATTTCAAAGTAATAGACACTGAGGATTTCATTGCCACGCTAATATAACTAATGAAGTTATGACTGTTAACTACTTGATTCTTATTGTTTCACTTGACAGTAAACTTTTTTCCTTCATTTCTTGCTTTAGTAACATCCTCCATCATAACCAACCCCCTCTTTAATTGTTCTTCCTGCCTATTAAGATTAGCCTTCTTGTTAACCGGGTCATAATTTTGCCTAATCAGACTATTGGATCTAAAGCCAGTATCAAGATTATCATGCTCAGTAGCCATTTACCTGTGAAAGCAATAATAATCAAGATTATATAACTAAAAAAAGAATAAGTCAAAAAACAAATGAAAAAAATAATAACAACATGTGCACTTTCTTTAATAAGTCAACAATAACATAACTACCTATTTACGTTGTTCTTCTTCTTTTTCTTATTTTAACTATTTTTTTTCTAATGTCTTCTTCACTTTGACAACCTTCTTCTTTTATTGAATTGATTTTCCCCTCTTAAAAATCTAAAAATTCCCTTATTATGATCACATCTTACATAGAAAGCATTATCTTTAATAATGTCTACACCATCATCATTTTTAAATTATGTCCCATAAAATGGATCAACTTCAACCTCATCATTTCTTCGACTTTGCTCTTTTTCAGCATCTTTCATTTCTTCAACTTCCTTGTTACTCCACAAAATAATAGACCATTCCTTATTAGCTAGATCATGCACATAAAAAACTTGTTTGGCTTGAGAAGGAAAAATGAAAGGATCCTTCGTGAACCCTTTATTCATATTCACTCTAATCAACCCAGAGTCGTTGACACCTACCCTATTCTTATATTCAACCTACTTGCAATTGAAGACTAGAAATCGAAAGGAGATGTAATCCAACTCTCAAATGTGCTCAATTACCTTAAAGTAATGCATTTTTGCATAAATGGATTTTTTATCTTTCACACTGGAAGTATGCATGCTAAACTCAGGATACTTTCAATTAAACTTTATCCATTCAGGAGAATTAGCTAGATGCCGAATCATATCATCTTTAATCTTTTCATCTACATGCCATGTTAAATTCTTTGCCTCTTGACATATGCTATACAAATGCCTAAATCTTTGAATAACAGAAAAATACCACATTGCCTTCTCTAGACTCTTCCCATTTTGCTTGGAACGTGATGTCTAACACTTAGGATAGTAGGTTAGCTCTTTATATTCATTCCTAAACAAAATGCAATCATTAGGGCAAGCATGCATCTTCTTATAACTCAAGCCAACTATGTGTAACACCTTCTTTGTATCATATAGCTAACCTGGAAGCTTGTTATTCTTCGGTAGCATTAGTTTGATTAGAGAGAGAAAGTTTGAAAAAACTTGTATCACTCTACCCCCTTGTTGCTTTCAAGTTATACAATTCTAACACAGTGAATAATAGAGTGAACTTAGTACAACTCTCGTACAAAAGTATCTTTGCATTAGTTTTCAACCTTTCTAACTTCTCTAAAAAATTCTCAAGTTCCTCTTTCATTGCATCAACAAATTCTTCAAGTCAATCGGCCTCATATGCATTTGTGTCAATAGACATTATTTACATCTTTAGGCATCTCCCCATGCTTTACCCAACGCTTGCAACTTTAATCAATTTCATATTTAAACAAGTAATGTTCACATATCTCATGAGAAACTGATTTCACATTGCCACAACTTAAATAAGGACAAACAATTTGCTCATAATTTTTTATGTTATTTACTGCAAACTTAACAAATTATGCCACCCCATCTTAATATTCTTTAGATAGGCGGTTGGCAGACATTCACTCCTTGTCCATAATGCCCTTATTTAAGAACAATGGTAAAGATAGGAAAGCATTCAGTAAGTCATGAGTTTAATTACTTCAACTATGATTATATTTGTTCTTTTTAAAGGTAAAATTAAACTTTAAAAAAATCAGTAGCATAACGATTTCAAATGAGCATTTTCCATGCTTTATGCCTTTCTTTACACTTAAAAATCTATAAAATTTTAAACTAATTCAAGAAACAAAATAGAAGTATAGTTAGACTCCCTCCGAACCATAAAAAACTTTAATACGAGTCATATTTGCAAGACTAAAAGTTTAAAAAAAAATCAGCAGCATAACGACATAAAAGTAAGCATTTCCAAAGCTTATTGCCCTCTTTTAAAAAATTAAACATTAAAATAACAATAAATTCATATTAAAAATTTCAATCAATCACATTTAACACTTTCACAATTCAAATTTCAGAATTGGCAGCAGACAGAGCATTTTTGTTTAACCAAAATTCAAGCACATTGTATATGAAATCATTCCTATTTTAAATAATCATAACCTATTCAATCTATATTCAAATAAACTACTCAAATTTTATACAATTTCTTAAAAAAAAACTACCTTTTTTTTTGTTTGCCAACATAACCCACAAACATAAGGAACCATGGTTGAAGGGAGATGAACCATGAACATAGCTACTTGAATGCAAGAGGAAGATGAAGTTAGGAAGAGAGAGAGGAAGAGGAACAGAGAACTTACATGTTCACACACAACACAGCGGAAGACAAAGATGGCAACGAAGGCAAGCGACAACATTCCAATGACAAAATATGGAAGGGTTTGGTCGAAAATGTGTACTCAATACTTGAGGAAGGATATTCAATAGTAGGTATTTGCTTTTGCAAAGAGAAAATGAACATTTTGAGAGTTTGAAGAGTAACGGCTACGCAAAGATGAAAAGGCCATTTAAAAGCTATTATTCAACCGTTCTTTTTAAGAACCGTTGAATAAATGTTTATTCAATAGTTTCTTAACAGAAATCATTAAATATTCTAAAAATTTATTCACCGGTTCTGTTTAAGGAATCGTTGAATAATCAAGGCAGTTTCTGAAAATTTACTCAACAATTTGGAATTTAACCGTTGAATACTCTGATGGTTTATTTAACAATTGTTTTTTAGGGAATCGTTGAATAATACTATGATGTCATCAGGCACTTTTCTGAAGCATTTACTCAACATTTTTATATTTAACCGTTGAATATATATATATATACATATATATATATTCAACGTTTATATTTTTAACTGCTGAAATTGAAATCCCACCTTTTTTTATTCAACAACGTTTTTTCTTACAACCGTTGAATATAAGGCATTACATATATCTTATTTTTTAGTAGTGTATAATCATTTCCCTGATTATTATAGTCATTTAGTTCATCTAGCGGCCTATTCTCTCCAAACGACAACATAAATCATATTTAATTAATTCACACGATTCACAAATCATGTTCGTTGAAATCTTAAGTTCCTAAAAATATCCATATCTTTTTAGTTATACTGTCATTTAAATACCCTATGTAAGAGCATTAATAATGATAATAATAATTTTAATGCATGATCTTTAAAAAAAGTAATAAATAAAGTTGAAAAGTGAGATTATCATAACTTCCATCACCTGAACCCGGAGGGAGGGAGGGAGGGGGAGGGGGGAGAGAGAGAGAAAAGAGAGAGAGAGTGTGTGTGTGTGCGCGCGCGCGCGCGTGTGTGAAGAGGGTTTTGACAAAATTTTGCCAACTTGGCATGCCGCACGTGTGTAAGATAATGTTAGGCAAAAGGGTATCTTGGTAATTGTTCACATATTGGATTGTTTGGGACAGTTCTAAGTATAATTTATCAATTCTGTTGTAAGAAGTTGCTTAAAACATAGTGCCACATTATAAAAAAAATACCAAATTATATTTTGACAATTTTTTTAGATAATCGTTAGTAAATATTCCTATATATTTGATGGTTGTTTCAAATAATCATTAAATATAGATAGGCATATTTGATGATTATTTAAAATAAACATCAAATATGCCCTTCCAACTTTATACCAAAACCATTCCTGATACATTATACTTGATGGTTACACAGAACTGTCAAGCATAGGGCCATATATTTGACAATTGATTAGCTGTCAAGTATATGGTAACTATATAAAATTATAAATGACAGGAGCAATATTTGACAGTTATTATTGTCAAATATAAGGAAAAAAATAACTATCAAAATATTCAATTTTGTCAGAGCGATTTTGAAAGGGTTTTTTTTTTTAGAATGTTAAATTACTATACTTAATAGATATTTCAATTCAATAAAATTTTATCATTCATTGAATACAGGTACTCCGGAAGACACTCACTCTTAAAAATTATCAAAAAATCAAAGATGTCACCAACATGAAAAACTAGGTAATCACTTGCAACTATGTTTTCAAAGAAGGAAGGAAATAGATGTATTGATATACTTGCTTAGTAGTATCCAGAGATAACTTCAATATTAGAATTCATTGACCATCCCCGTTCTGTTAATGGTATATATATAGAAGACACAAGTGAGCTGTTGGTAGTGTAAATGTGTGTTTGGTTTCTAGTTTGGTAATTTTTTGTAAGTAAGGGACAATTACATATAAGATCCACTTACTCACTCATATTTACGCTCCTTTCCTATATGAAGGAAACACACATGAACCCACCACAAATTTCCCACTCTGGGGATTAAACACACATCCTCCTCGTTACAAGAGTAGTGTTGGTGCCACCATTGCATATTATGGATATCACCTGTAGTTAAAAATTTATTGGTTAAAAGTACATTTAAATAAGTCAATTTGGTTTTAAAAAAAAAGTAATTGTAATGAGATTTTATATTAATTAGAATCTTTTTTAAAAAAATAATATTAGTAGATCAAAAGTGTTCAGATAATATATAACAAAAAATATTTTTAAGGTATAGTACCATTTTGGTATATAAAATTTTATTTGTTAAAAGTTATAAATAATATAAAACTTAAATTGGTTTGACAAAAGGACTTTTGAAGTTGAATTATTAAAAGATACTTAATTTAAATGATCAAGAAAGTTAATTATTTTACATTAAAATTTTAAGTTTGAATTATCAAATAAGCAATCGTGATAAAAAATATTAATATATTTTAAATATATTTATGAGGCCTCTAGTATTATAACAAGAAATAAATAGGAGTCCAAACTAATTAAAGTAGGTCATGGTAATATCCCAATTTCAATTAAATTTAATTAAAAAAAGAGATTTTTGAACTCTAAAACGGTGACCAGAATCTTTTTTTAAACCCTACACAAATTCAAAATAGAATAGAATAGAATTGAATTAATCTATTTCTTACTCCCTCCTTTCAAAAAAATAAGATATTTTTTACCGAATCTCACCCCTCATTAAAGTAGTTATCTACTTTCAAACCAATCCTATCTTTTATATTTACCCATATTAAACACCCTAATAAATATAAAATTATTATTAATAAAGGTACTTTTGAAAAAAAGGCAATAATTACATCTCAAAAGATTAAAAATGCCTTATATTTTTTAACATCTAACTCCTCACAAAATGTCTTATATTTTTTAACGGAAGGAATATATTTTTTTAATTGCTACACATCATTCTTGTACAGAGCACATCCTAATTTTTTTTTAAAAACCCACCCGAGTATTTTAGGATCTAATTTAGATTGTATCTTCAAAATTAATTAGACCCTTTGAGTTTGTTGATGTGAAGTCAATTAAAGCTAATTAACCAAACCTACTTAAATACTAAAAGGTAAATTAGAATATATTAAAAATAATTGTCACTATAATAAATGAAAGATAAATAACTAAATTAGAGTAAGCTACTTTAATATTTAATTTATCTAATAATTTTTTAGGTAATGCTGTGCTTGGCTTGCAAAGGAACATAGTACGGAGAGAAAATGAAAAGAATAGAAAAAGTGAAGGCATGCAATTTTCTTTCGTTATGCTTGGTTAAGCGAGAAAAAACAAGGAAAAAAAATTGTTAATTTTATATTAACAATAATAACCTTATTATTATAAAAATATTTATATAATAAAATTTAATATTTTAACATATTATATATATAATATTTTTATCATATATTATTGACCAAACAAAAAATAATTAAAAATTATGCTATCCAATACTAAAAAAAAAAAAATCATTTTATCTAATTTAAAATTTTATTTATTAAATTATTAAATAATAATAACCTTAAAATTTGAAAAAATACAATCAAATATATATTTAACTTAAAAATTTAACATGAAAATTTAGACTTAGCATTTGTCTAATTAGCCTAAAAATTAGTAAAATATATTGCTTGTTTAATAAATGTTTACGATCAAAATATAACTATATTATAAATATCATGATAAAGATTAAGGGAAGCAAGATTGCGGCAATAAAAAACATTGATGAGCAAATTTAAAAATGCTTTTGATGAATCAAAGTATAAATGTTGGTTTTAGAAAATTTAAGATTTCAATAAAAATTAAATCCTTCCAAAATATTCATAAACTTTGCTGCAGTTGCTGCTGGTAGGTGAAAAAACTAAAAATCATAAACTCTGCTGCAGCTGCTGGTGGGTGAGAGAAACTGAAATCTAACTCTTCTGCTGCAGAAACTGAAAATCATGAACTCTGCTGCAGTTTGGTGGTGTTGAAAAACTGAAAAAATGGGTGAGAAACTGAAAATCATAAAACTCTTCTGCCGCAGAAACTGAAAATCATGAACTCTGCTGCAGGTGCTGGTGGGTGTGGGTGAAAAGCTGAAAAAATCATAAACTCTTTCTGCTGCAGCAGGTCTATGGCTTTACCATGGTCATTGTCATGTCATGGACACCTTGTACAAATATCTTCTCTATCCTTATCTATAAAATAATTTAATT